>NW_024753611.1:237500-357500 GCF_018991925.1 Homarus americanus | reverse complement strand
TAATATTCTTGTTACTTTCATCCTGCTACATAACACTTGATACTTTCTGCTTGTTACCAACTTGTTATTATTTACGTGTTACTTAACCACTTGCTACTTTCTTCTTGTTACTTACCATTTTCTACTTCCAACCTGTTACTTTCTACCCATATTTACTGTTTTGTTCCTTATATACTTTCTTGGAGGCAGGTCAACATTGGCTATATGTCTCAAGGTACTGACCGAGAGAGCCAACTCATCATTGACTGACTCAGAGCCATAGATCTGACTCGGTCCATCTGATTCTTTTATACTCAGGAAACCAATTTCTCCTCTAAGTCATAGGTGCTGAAGGTCGAGAATTGTTTTTACTTGTGTATTTAGAATTTATTTCATTCCCCCATTGAATTATTTGGGTAATTTATTCGTTCACCAATTAGAGTATTTTATATTTTTCGTGTGTGTGTGTGTGTGTGTGTGTGTGTGTGTGTGTGTGTGTGTGTGTGTGTGTGTGTGTTTGTTTCTTTTGATGTGTTTGTTTGATGTGTTGGTGAATTACTATTGTTTAATTTGTTTTTATATTCGTATTGGGTATTTTCATTGTTCATTCATTTGTGTTTTAATTGTTGTTCTTTTTTAATATTTATTAATGTACTGTATTAATATATTTTGATTATTTCCCTGTATCTATTTTTGTATTCATCAGCAAGTACAGGTTAATAGATTAGTATTTACAATAGATAATTTAGAAACATAAGCAATCAATTATTTACACAAATCTATATTACCAGCAACATTGACTCCTTATTTACAAGTTGTTTATTGTCCTCTATCCTAACCTATCCTAACCTAACCTAACCTAACCTAACCTAACCTAACCTATCCTAACTTAACCTAACCTAACCTAACCTAACCTAACCTAACTTCATTTACATTTCAAAGTTTCTCGTTTTTCTCTCATGAACTCGTTTCTGAAGTTGGCACCGGTACAAAGTTCTTGGGAATGAAGCCTTGAGAGTTGTTCGGACAGGTTTTAAATGACTCGACATAACTCTCGATACACATACACCTGAGGATGTCTCTGTCTGTCTATCTGTCTGTTTATCCGTCCATTCGTCTGTCTATTCGCCTGACCATATATATATATTTCAAATTTGTAATCTTTAAAGTCAAGTTTGTTTATATGTCTTAGTCTTGGTATCTTGATGGTAAATTCTCAAGCTCCTGAACACACTTGGCCTCCACCTCAACAGAAGGGTCGTGCATAAGGGATAAATATTAAGTGACAAAACACACAAAACCAGACAGATACTCGTACGGTATATATTTACTAACCACAGAATGATATTGTCCTTTATATCTTCAATAAAACTTTGTATTTAACTTAACGCCTTTGTTTATAAACTCAGAAAGCTGCGTTTATTAGATCTTAGTGTTTCTTTGTTAGGTTAGGTTAGGTTAGGTTAGGCTAGACTAGGTTAGGTTAGGTTAGATCGTTTTGTTTATTGGTTTGAAGAATATATTACGATAGACTGGTATAAGTTGATATATGTACGATACCCTTAATTATATCGTTGTTTACATTATCTGGGAGTTACTGTAGAAGGCTGTGTTGTCTTGATAAAATAGGTAAATTATTAGCTATTTTAAGGAATCATTACAATGGCTAATAGACACCATCTCTATAGACCAAAATGGCTCAAATAAGTAAGATTAAATGGTCCAGTAAAAGGTGAGCTCATAAATGGCTCTTTTCAACGGCACCGTAATACTTGTGAAAATGAACATGTAATCTTGTTAAAGTAGCCATATGACTTTGTTAAAATGATAATGTGAACTTGTTAAAATAACCACCTGGCTGTTAAACTAGTCCTGTATAACTTGTCATAATGGGTGATCAAAGTTTACTAAATGTCCAAATGGAATTTGTTTTTTCTTGTAGCTCAACAAACCTTTTTGAAATGGCTCGATCCAGTAACTCGTGTTAAAATGGCCTCAGTAAATCTTTTATAATGGCTTAACCTCACAGCTTTGACTTAAGTGGACCATTCAAACCTTACCGACTTGTGTATTAAAATATCTCAAGAGAAGATTATTGAAACTTACTCGAAAGGCTTCGTTAATACCTATCAAGTAACTCGTTAAAACTCGTTAAATAACTTTCAAGTAACTCGTTAATACCTGACTAATTGGGTCGTTAGAGTTTACACCTGTTATTCCCTGTTAAGTGCCGTAATGCATAAGCACTCTTGTCGAACTTCTTGTTGATTCCTGGATAAAATATTCGTTAAAATTCGTTGTAGGTTTAAGGTGATCATTGAAACTCGGCCAAACGGATCACTAATAAACATAAATGGATCAATAAGTGTTCAAACGACTCGATAAAACTCACTTGAACTCACCTGGCAATAATTGTTCATACAAGTCATTAAAACACACTTCAAGCGGCTCGTTAACAACCACCTGAAATAACTCGTTAACCACCCCCCTCCCAATATAAAACCCTCTTTGAAACTCTCTACAAGGTCAAACTACTCCGTCAAGATTGGCTCATTCTGGCCCTTTAACTCCCCTTTCTGGTGGCCTTGTTCACACTCGTCCAAATTGCCATCAGTGAGGCTCATTAGCACTCCTTAAAAAGTGCTGAGGAGAGCTCAAAGAGAGAACTCCGGTAGGGCTCATTAACGCCCTGTCTGGTGTTGTGTTACTTGTCACTTGAAGAAACACCTTGAGTGGTTAATTACACCTGGGACGCCGGCCATCCACGCTGAAATAAGTCCTTCGTAAATAGCGGGAAAGTATTATCAATTTAGTTTTTATTATAATGCTGATATTATGTGTTAGCAATAATAGTAATGTTAATAGTAATACCGATGATCAGAGTAATTAATAGAAGTAATTTTGGTAATAATGATTATTTGATGAATAACAACAACTGATAAAACCAAATATAATAATAATAATAATAATAATAATAATAATAATAATAATAATAATAATAATAATAATAACAATAATAATACCCTACTTGTAATAAATCTGATTACGTATTTAAAAAAAAAACAGTAATAAGAAAAAAGAAGCTTGCCTTTGTGTTCCCTTCGCCTAGTTAACCTTAAATTGCTTGAGAAAGGTCACCTGCGCCCATCAGTACAGTGTATTTACTCATTTTTAAACATGTCCGAAAAATTTCCCGAAGATGCGGATCATTTCCTGGAGGAGGTGAGTGTTGATGCAAAGTTTCAAGAGCATTCATCGACCAGTGGCTGAGAAAAACCTGTTCTCACACGTTAAGGGGGGTGGGAGGTGGGGGGGTGAAGAAGGCGGAGGGTGTGGGGGGTGAAGAAGGCGGGGTTAAAGATGGACTCGAGGGCAGGGGTTAAAGAGGGATGGACTCTAGGTGGCAGAGTTAAAGATGGACTCGAGAGCAGGGGTTAAAGAGGGATGGACTCGAGGCAGGGGTTAAAGATGAACTCGAGGATGGACACTCTAGAATGGACTCAGGACAGACACTTTAGAATGTAATCAGGGATGGACTCGAGGAAGGACTTGAGGATGGACTCGAAGACCAACACTAGGTTGAACTTAAAGACGTCACCTGCTCCCATATACTCTTACCTAGACAAAAGTTAATTACTGGAGACGATAAAAACCCAAACATCACTTAATGGTCTGAATTAATTAATGATTTTTTTTATCTGATAGAACAGGAATATTTAATCCTCAAAATTCCTGCCAATAAATCAATTCAGGTTTAACTTTTGGATTTCTTTATATTCGTGAAATTTAGAAATAGCCTTTGAACCTATATAATAATCGCTAAATTAACACCATTACTTTGAAATTTTTGAACAGGTTAATAATCGGCAAATTTAATTGGGTTATTTAAGCTTCAATTATTAAATATTCGCTAATTGAACCAGTTACCTAAATTCCCACCCAACTGTTAAGCTTGTTGACTTAGTTCTTATAAACTCAACACACACACACACACACACACACACACACACACACATCTACACACCTACCTAAGCCGTAACCACCAATAGGTGTGTAATTAGTCAACCAGGGTCTTGCTTTTACGAGGTCGTTAGTGAAGCCTTAACGAGCTTCATTTCCGCTTTGTTGATGGTGCAGAAAGAGAGAGGAATTTGTCGGTGTTGCTCTGTGGACATGACGAAATATGTCTATGATACGCAGTTAAGGAAGTAATTAACAGAATCTGCCTCTTTGTTGACCTCTGGCCGAAATATAATGAACTAATTACCATTCGTCAGTAACTTTATTATTATCACCTTTATTATTCGTTATCTTCATCATTCATCAATTTCATATTTCATTATATTTATCATTCATCATTTTCATTCATCATATTCGTCATCACTCATCATCATCATCAGCTCTCTAAACACCTTCCTCATCACACCTATGTTATCATATTCTCACTGCTCTTCAAGTACTCCACACTAGAATCTCTTGAAACTAATACTAGGTCACAATAATTCTGCTTTTCTCCTTTTCATAGTAATTTCTCACCTTTCTCTCTCACTTCCCTTTGAATATTGTTCTTTTCCTACGTCCTCTTGTTATTCCTGTTTATTGAAATATATTCCTATGTTTACTCTATTTTTTGTTTTATCTTATAGTCCTTCACAGTAACCAGGCAGCGAGTGATCTACCTAAGTAATTCAACACAGGTGTTTGTTCAGTTACAGTAAAAATGTTTGGACACGAATCATCCATCTGTAAAACTCAAGTCAACACAGACACACAGACAGACAGACAGACAGATAGGCAGAGAACGTTTGTCTGTATACCCCTACTCATGGGAATACAGTAACATATCTGTCAAGTTACTTTCTGTCCCCCGTCACCTTCTGTCCACCGTCTGTGAGGTACAATCTTATACTGACAGGATCATGTAGTATCACAGGTCTCAAGAGGAAACATTTGTCATGGAAATTCTTTTGACATTTATTGCGTGGAGATGTACCGCATTGTGAGGCCGAGTTTATCTTGTTGTTGACCTACAGCCGTGATATTACACTCGCCCTTCCTTCCTTGACGACCAGAATACCACGACTCCAAATACTTTAATACTCAAGAGTTTTCCCTGAGTCTGTAGAATGATATAACACAAGGAGAGGGAGAGGGTGTGGGAGAGGGAGAGGGAGTGGGAGTGGGAGAGGGAGAGGCAGTGGGAGGGGTGTTAATCCGGAAGGAAATGACTCGGTTAAAATAGACTTTGCATTTATTCCCGGACGCTTTATAAGAAGACCTTTCCTACAGTCTGCCACTTAAGATTACATCCAACTTGCTACATAAAATATCACTGAACCAGAACCGAGAGAGAGAGTTTAGCTTATATAAAATCCCCACCTCGGTGCCCTGTACGATGGCTCTAGCAAATGGATGTAAAGGTGAAGTTCTGTCGTTTTTTTTTTCTAAGGAGAATTCCACTAATGCGGTGTTTTTTGTAGACCCTGAAAAACACTGATAGAACTTGCAGGTTTTGGTAATCGTAGTTCCGCCGTTGTAAACCACCTCACGATATTCTTGTGCAATATGTGGAGGAACTCAGGGTAAGGGAGGTAACCAAGGGAAGTAGATTTAATGGTAATTGACGGTGAGACATTTTGTTTTTTGGAGGAGGAGTGGAGGAGGGAGGGGAGGAGTGGGGGGGGGTGTCTTAGGTCAGTAATGAGAACCGGTTTTAGCAGTCAAAAGCGCCCGGGGTTCCTATTGTATATACTCGGCAGGAACGACTTTGTGGATATTTTGACTGATGAAGTGTGTCTCGCCTTTTGCCTGCAGTGGCGCTTATTCATGGTTCGTGGTTATTTTTAATCTCCTTTAATTCTTATTTTACAAAGTTTATTATTTTTTCCCATCATTCCACCAGTCTTACCTCCTCCCACTCCTTCTTCATTCCTTCCATCTTCACTCCTTTCTTATTTCCCCTTCCCATTACTCAACCCTTTCTCCATTTCTGTCTCCTTTACCGTCCCATCCCCTATTCTAACCCCCTCGCTTCCACTTTCCATTCCATCTACTCCTGTCACTGTCCCATCGCTCATTTTACCTCCTTTCTCCATCTCCCCATTCCATCGACTCCTGCCACCATCTCCTTGACGGGGACAACAACAGCCTGAGCCTTGGGAGATCACCTCGATATCTTGACAAAACTTGTTGGTCCTATGGTAACTCTCTCTCTGTTATGAAAAAATAATAAAATATTCTACTAGTGGTGAATGGTAGAGGGAGCCTAACTGACCCTCCCGGTGTCGTCCCGGAGGAAATAGAACCATTTTGAAAAGTTCGTCAATATTCACTTGACAATAAAACTTTTTATCGCTTCAATTTTCTTTCATCGGTGGATTTAGGATATATATATATTTTTTAGCTATTGTTTTTTTTATATATTTGTTGTTATTGTTGTGTTTGTTGTTGTTGTTGTAGTTGTCTTTATTGTTTTAAATGTCGTTGTTTGAGTACATGTTACATTATGTACACAGTTACATATTCCTTACATACTCGTCACATTAAATCCAACTCTCTCTATATCTCGGTGAGGACAGGTTATAACACCGTGAGTATCAGTTAGTTCACACGATAATCAGCACCTGTGTTCGCACGTTGTAGTTTAATGGCCTGGACATTGGGCACGCGATAGTAGATACCGTTAAATTTGAAGGGTGGCTATTCGCTTAATGGACACCTCGCTGGTAGAACGATTACTGTAACTTTTATGTTGAGTGCCCTTGTTGCTGACGGCTTTGTGTGTGTGTGTGTGTGTGTGTGTGTGTGTGTGTGTGTGTGTGTGTGATCGAGAATAATTTTCAAGTGCATTAATTTCTTGCAAGCCTTAACACTTTACATCTAGGAGGAACTTTACCCTATAATAGTGTACTGTACTTGAAAGCAACACCATGTAACACTGTCCGTTGTCCTTGGCTGGGTACACACTTAGATCCGTGGTCCTTGGCTGGGTACACTTAAGTAGCTTCGGTACAGGACAGGAAGTGGACGGGGTCAGGTGGGTAATCCAATAGTGTGTGTGTGTGTGTGTGGTGGTAATTCCCCTCAGGGTGGTGCTGCGTCGTACATAAGTGATGTTATGTTGCCTCTAACTCAGGTTGCCACGACACTCCTGCTACCCATACTCTCCTTCCCTCTTCTTCTCTCTTTTTTTCCTCCTTCTTTCCTTCAGTTTTTTCCTTCATTCTTCTTTCCTCACCTCTTTCCATCAGTTTTCTTTTCTCCCTTATTCCTTTATTCTTATTTTCTCCTCTTTTCCTCTATTCTTATTTCCTTCCTTCACTTTTTCATTCTTCTTTTCCTCCCTTCTCTCCATCATGTCCTTCCCAGAGTCAATCATCAAATGTCCTTCCCAGAGTCAGTCATCAAATGGTCCCTCAAGTTTTAGTTATCACGTGACCTCTTGTAGTCAGTCAACGGTCAAAGGCATGAGCTTCAGAGTGCCCTAATCCACTCGTATCCAGAAGCACACAGTCTCTCTCTCTCTCCTCCTCCTCTTACTCTCTCTTCATTACGTTCAATAAATCCCCTCAAAATGCGCTCTCCATCTCCTCCCGATCTCACCTCCCAATGGTAATGTGTTTTCCATTTTCATTCTTTAATTCTTATCGTGATCGACCTCGTTATTTCTTTTTTCTTCTCTTCCTTTGTGCTGTTTGTTTATTGTCTTCTGATTTTCTTAAGACTCCATGAATGTGCTTAGATTTCTCACCTCACCCCTCCCTCACCCCTACCCTCTTACCCCCACCCCCTTTACCCCCACCACCACCACTCATCCCTCCCCCACCCTCTCCGCCAAGACGTTTTAGTGTTGTTGTTGTTGTGTTAGTTTCCGGTGATTTAACTGCCAGGATTATTAAGCATCATTCACTAGGTCTTTTCTTTAACCTCGCTTGCTTCAGGGTCGTTGGCTCGTGAATGGTTACTAAACATTTCAGTGTGGGAAGTGCTTGTGGTAGAGAGCTGGGCTGATCACACTGCCTCCGCTGTGTACCCGAGGCTTAGTATTCAGTGGCTGTGTCTACTCGGCCACTAACGGTTTGTCAGGCCTACGGGACACACACACACACACACACACACACACACACACACACACACACACACACACTTAAAACAGCAGCGCTAATGAGGATTTCTATTTTTTTTCCTCCACTGTTTCCGAAGACAAGAAGTGTTTCCTTTAAATTTGGAAAAGGCGATAATATATTGCCTTAAAAGTGAGTGACTCGATGAAGTGTTGTTTTAGAAATGAGTGTATTTATAAATATGTTGTTTCGTAAAGCGAGTTTTATAATTTAAATATTTATATAAACCTGAAAATCTATATTATGTTCCTTGAAAACTTGATTTTATCGAGACCAAATTCCTACTGACCCAAAATTATAAATAATTAGAGATTTTATGATTTATAAGAATTTATTTGCACGATTGAATTTATCAGTCAAATAGTCAGTCAAAATCTCGTGAAAATTGATAAAACAAATATATTTCTTTTAAAACTAATTGATCTCCCAAAATCCCAAATAAAACTGAAGAATATTTTAATTAGTTTCAAACAGATTTATCCTTTTATATCTCTTTTAAACTGATTTTTATTAAAGAAAACTCCGAAAACGTAACTCCACGATAGCACTTTGACCCGCACATCGATCTAAACAGTGTCTGGGGAGAATTTAATCAGGCCGGGTCCTGTCTCGGTGTTCAGGAAATGTTGCAAGAATTTTCCCCGCGCTGTATCGTGTTTACTGAAGTCGTTTTTTCCCCTGCCCGAGACAGTTAGTGGGAATTGCTGGAGCCTTAGAGGTGTAACCTTATGGTGGACTGACCTTATGGTGGACTGACCTTTTGCTGGCCTGACCTTATGGTGGACTGACCTTATGGTGGACTGACCTTATGGTGGCCTGACCTTATGGTGGCCTGAGGCTGAACCGTATGGTGGCCTGAACCTTATGGTTAATTGACAGCTCTAATCTGATCTTAGAAAGGTCAACCGGATGAACTGAACTTAGATGAAGGTCAATGTCTTGTATCGTGTATCATACAGTGAAGGAATGTGTATTGGATCGAACTTTTGTATTTTTATTCATTGTGTTGTTTATTATATTATACATTGAATAATCTTTTTGTAGTTTGAATTCTTAAACCTAACCTAACCTAACCTAACCCTCCCCACACTTTTTTTAGCCATATTATGAATGAATGATTCGTGGGCTAATGTTAACATATTTTGGCTTTTACCATTTCACGAATAATCGTTTCGTGGCTTAAAACGTTTACGTATTTTCTTAAGAGTGAATAAACGTTTTGCAGATCAAATTCCTTATGTATTATTTTTTTTCGTTTATCATACAGCGAATAAACGTTTCCTGGATGGAACTTTTATCGGCTAACCTTTACTCTAGTTTGTTTTTGTAAATTGGATTCCGTTCGCCCAGAGGCACAACGCGGCGTCCAATAAAATTTTTACTTTCTCGTCGATGTGGAATTTCGCCTCGTCCGTAGTCAAATGGAATGATTCTCAACGTTTCCTTACGCCATATACGTTTCCCATAAGTAGAGACTGGGAGAGCGGATCAGTTCTCGGTAGTCTTGATACGAATTTGCCGCTCTTTTGACCAATGTGTCTGATGCCACAGGTTAAATATATCAGTTAGAGGCGTTCCTACACCTCCAGTTCACGGGGAAAATATTTAGCAAGTGTATTTGAGATTCTTAGTATTGATTTTTCTTATTCTCGAAGATTAACGGGTAAGATTTTTCTCCTTAAATTGAGGTGTGACAAGTTTTCAATATAAAAGACATTAAAATTCCATTGAAACTTTATCATAGATCCTGGGTTATATTCTTCATGCTTCACAGGACATTATGCAGTTGAAACATATGAACATGGCGAGAACGACTTGTACTTCAAAACTCTATAACAATGTTCAAAATTCATTTACTCTACACAAAATACACTACATATTTCACCACACATTTTAACCTACGAGAAGGAATTAAGCTGTTACAACGCATTAAACTGACTCACCTCAACTGCAACACAGAGCGGCAGTGTTAAGCTTTGTCATCACAGCTTAGAGACTTTACTGCTGCTTCTCTTATAAGCGTTGTCGTGTCCTCCATTACCGGAAAAAACGGGCAATTTTTTTCTTGTTTTAATTTGAGTCCTGCCTGGTTGCCTGCCTGCCCGGCTGGTCAAAGGGGCAGCAGCAGCGCCCAGCACACAGACCCCCGACAGGAGTCACAGCAGAGGGACGCGAACCCACTGATTAAATGACTTCCCCACCAGCCACCACTCACCCACCAACCCTTCCTTCCTCCCTTCTAACCCACCCAGTGTATCAGTCGAGAGAGAGAGAGAGAGCGAGAGAGAGAGAGAGAGAGAGAGAGAGTCTGCTAAAAATGACCGGGAAAGGAAAATGGAAAGTAAGTTCTTTCTTTTTACTTAATCCTCCCTTTATCTCCCTTCTCCTATCCTCTCCCTTTCCCACCCTACCTAGTACGTCCAATTCCACCTCAGACACCACTCCCCTCCCCACCCACCCCCTTATCTCTCTAGGTAACCCCCCTCCCTTAACCACTTGCTAAATATCCTCCTTTTTCCCCTTTCCCCTATTTTTTACTAATTTTATACAGAATAATTGATCCTCATATTAATAATTTAGGTTAAGTTACGCTGCACCGAAATTTGTTTGGTAAAATAGGTTATTGAGGACGCCATGTCAATGCGATTCTGAAATGTAAAAAAAATATCGTCGGGGTGTGAAAACAAAATTCGTTTCATCTGCAATATCCAACTTATTTAAAACGATAACATATTTATTAAAGTATATAATTTCATTCCAGATCTCTAGATGCAAAGTAAGTTAATGTCATTATGATTTAATAAAAAAAAAAATAATATATTAGGTATTACAATCGCAAATTCTTCTTGGAAATCTCACGTACCTTCACCTGACGTCACTCAATCAGTCTCCGCCCACGCGTAGTTTAGGTAACATGTTGTGCGGTTTCTCTCCAATTTTTATCGTTTTTGTGAAGAAAATCGGACAGAATTATATATTTTTCTTGACTCGGAAGTTAGAAGACATTGAAGCGGTGCCATTAAGCGACATTCGTCTATATAGGGTAAGTGAATGTTTGAAAAATAATTTAAAAACAAAAATATCAACAATACGCTAATGGGCTAAACGAGATAGTTTGGCACTTTGGCACTTAACGTCACCACTCGGCTGGACACGGCGGCTCAGTCTTCCAATAATTTACAAGTTCATATTTTCACGGACTTTACGATCTCTGAATCTTCTTCACTGAGAGCTGAGATTAACACACCCTTGGCTCTTGAGAGATTTACAACACTTAGTTCTTTAAAAAGATTTATTCAGTGTAAATTCATGGAGATTTACAACAGAGTTTTGTTCGTGAGAGTTGGGATTTACAGAAGCTTTCCCTGTTACAGATTTACATTTATTTCTTGATGGTTTATATTTACGCATTTAATTCCTTTTTTAAATATTTTTGTACTCTTATTTACAGATATTTACAAACTTTTTTATGGATTGCTAATAGTAAGATCTAAGAGAGAGAGAGAGAGAGAGAGAGAGAGAGAGAGAGAGATTGATTGATTGCAAGGTGACCTGACACAATTGACGTTAACCATTTGCTATCAGAAGGTCACGTCTGTAATGCTCTTAAAATATAATCTGATTCCGATATCATTTGCATACAGGGGCGAAATGACCCGCTGTGCTGTTTAAAAGGTGATTGAGATGAATGATTCGCTGATCATTTGTTGATTGTCTGTTGATCGAGTTCAGTGATTGGAGTTTGACATGCAAGTGGTAGGCATTAACGAGAATGTCCTCTCCTCGCCTCTCCTCTTCCTTCTCCTCTCCTCGCCTCTCCTCTCCACTCCTCGCCTAGCCTCTTCCTTCTCTCCTCTCCTCACCATTCCTCGCCTAGCCTCTTCCTTCTCCTCGCCTCGCCTCTCTTTTCTCCTCTCCTCTCCATTCCTCGCCTAGCCTCTTCCTTCTCCTCTCCTCTCCTCTCTCCTCTCCTCTTCTCTTCTCTCCTCTCCTCTCCTCTCCTCTCCTCCTCCTCTCCTCTCCTCCAATTAATTCCTTCATTCCTTAGTAATTATAATATATATATTTTTTAATTAAACGACTGGATTTATTTAGTGTATTGTGATTGGCGGATTAAGAGACCAAAGCTTGAAATGCGTGAAGTGGACAGCTTTAGTATGTTATCATAAGCTTTTATTTATAGTTTATTATATCGTTTTTTCTGTTGTTATTTATCGGTCAAGCTTGTCAGACCTGGAGGGGGGGTGTAGTGGTTAATGGTACAGGGGTAATAAGTTGAGGTTAATGTTATGATGGCATTTATAACTATAATAATAATCGCATTACCATTATCATAGTCACCATCACTACTACTATCACCATCACCACCATCTCATCACCATCCATCATCACCATAACTAATTCTCAGGAAATAATATACCACATTTTTTTTCCGTTTCTGGCCCGTGAAATAATTTAGTTTTATTATATATTTTTTTATAATTTATTTCCACGTTAAGGTTTATTTTTATTGGAGAACTACGAATGTGTTATGATGGAATTTATGTTTTTAAATGTCTTGTGTATTTTTTTATTTTTATTTATTTTTACGATAGAATGGAATGTTTAGACGAGTTTTTTTTAACTCGTAATCTCTCTCTCTCTCTCTCTCTCTCTCTCTCTCTCTCTCTCTCTCTCTCTCTTAGAATAAATTGCTTATGTTAATCGTGCACATCTTATACACTTTCGTAAACAACAGTTGTTTTCATGAAGGAGGAGAGAGCAGGACAGCCTCGGTGAAACTTTATACCGTAGACAATTTCCTCCTTTGTTGAAAATTTGAATAAGATTGTATTCAGGAGCTCGCCTGCCTGTGCAACTTTGCAAAATCCACATGTATGAGGGCAAGAGTGCTCTGATTATAGTCCTCGTCGAGTATGGTGTGCTGTGATTGGTCCACGACAACCAATCATGAGAGAGTGTACCCCACCAGTGATTTGTGCAGGTCCATTGTGTCGTGCGTTGATTCGTCGTTCCCAACTATGACGTCTTCAGATATACTTTAGAGAGTTGCTGTGTTCTTAGTGGTCCTGGTTTACGGTGACGTCTGTACCAGTGACATTCTATTGGACCTCATGATGGACAAAGGCCAGTCATGACGTCACGTTTTTATATACGTAAACATTGTCAGTATGTGTGTGTGTAAAAATGCTGATATTGTTATGCAATATGATACTTGAAATGGAGGTAAATTTGATAATAACTCACAGGTGTTTATCTCTTTTCTAGTGTTGTAGTAAAAAAAAGTGAAGTGAAGTGTAATTATATTAATATGAAAGTAAAAAGAAAAGCAAAATAGTAACTGGAAATCTATATTAACTAAAAAAAAACAAGAAAAGAAGTTTGTACTATTTGATCTTCAGTGAGCCTTGGTGTTGTAGCCTTGAGAAATAAACACTAGTTATTGAAATGGATTTTTAGAAATATATTTGGTGGTGTTAAGTGTTGTTCAACCAGTATTGGCGGCAACCGAAACAACTACCATTGAAAACTTAACATCAGCTGTTTGCATTATTACCATAGTACCATCATCAACGTCTAGCAACACCACAATCAACCACCATCAACTACAATTAGGTTCATCAGACAACCAAAGCAAGTTCATAACCAACAAGAGGTAAAGACCATTTTAAATTACAACCAACCAACCACAACAACCACCACCATTCCGCCCCTAGCCACCACCACCACCACCAACGGCGGAAGGTCGCTCAACACCACCACCATTACTACCACCATTACCGCCACCATTACGTCCACCACGACAACCACCACCACCACCACAACCACCATGAATAAAAAGCGTGGTTGGCGATCCTTTCTGAGTCGCCTGCCTGTGTTGGCTCTTCGCCTGACGAAGGTGCCGAGGGTTCACCCGACGCTCAGGGTTCCCAGGCTTCCAGGAGGCTTCGTCCAGTTCATGAAACCTGGAGTTAAATACGAGAAGGTAAGTTTGGACTGATCATCGGGGAGCTGATCTTTAGTGGGGCTGGTCAGGGAGACGATCAGTGAGTTGGACTTGATGGGACTGATCGGTAGAATGGCTGATCTCCTGCTTGGGCGAGGAAGCGGCTAATCATTAGTCCTATTCTTGAAGCTCAGAGTCAAGAGGGACTGGTCATGAGGTGGATGACTGGAGGAGGGATTCATCTCGTCCTCCAGCTATTGAGACCCAGAACCAAGATATGAGTCTCTTTATTTGGTTGTCTTTTATTTTTATTTTTACTTCGTCGAAAGATTTTGTTTTAAGTTTTGTTTGCAATACTTAATGGGTCGTAACTATTGTGTTTTATTCATATTAAATTCATCTTCATAGTTTTTTTTATTTATTTCCAAAATCATTTTATTTACAATGGCTTTTTTTTATCTATGTATTTATTTATTTGTATTTATTTATTCTCTTAATAATTTGTCTATATATTACCCACCTTAATGCAAAATTGAATCTCTAGTGTTCCTTCGTCGTCATTACGTGTTGCAAGTCCAACACGTAATATGTTGCAAATGGTGTTCCTGTGGCGGTAATTAACGCGGCTAACGAGCACTAATGTGTTTCATAAGGTAACGGACACAGTGTGAGGATGATTTAACAAGACCCACTAAAACCTTACACCATCTGGCGGACAAAGTAGGAATTATTCCTTAAATCATCAGGAAAATTATTGCATAAATTATCATATAAATTAAATGTGTTTCATGAATTATTATTATATATATATATATATATATATATGTGTGTAAATGATTATATTAATACATTGTTTCTTATGCACTTTAATATAGATATAGTATTGCACAACGATCAGAGAGAGAGAGAGAGACAGAGAGAGAGACAGAGAGAGAGAGAGAGAGAGAGAGAGGTGTGTGTGTGTGTGCAGCTCAGGTATTTCCCAGCGTCCGACAACCTTTTGAAGTATTTTAACATGTAAATCACTGTTTTGATCCTATTCAATTTTTCTTTGGACTCTCGGTGATAAGTGCAACAAGGTTAAATTTGTTTGTAAGGTACGAGGTTAGTGTGCGTTGTGAGAGAGAGAGTGTGTTCAGGCAGGTGTTTGGGGTGGTGATTCGGTCTAATAAAATCACGTAGTATTTTTTCATAACAAATTACAATACCAAATCACGTTTTATGTCAATAACATAATTACAATACCTAATCACTTATTTTTAGGTAATTTAACACAATACCCAACCACGACGTATTTTTTTTCATGTAATTACAGTTGTTAAGAAATCATTACGAGATATAAACAGGTTCGTATTTCTAGATCTGGTAATCCGTGCAGGCGTTGAGAGTCTGGGGGTGAAATCCTCGTCTATTGCCGTGATTTAAGAAAGTTTGCTGAGGTGGGAGGGTGTCCATGAGAAGGTTTGGCGAGAACGAGACACAGAGAGAGAGAGAGAGAGAGAGAGAGAGAGAGAGAGAGAGAGAGAGAGAGAGAGATTCAGGAAATACAATGAGGCGAATTCATTACTAATCCAGGAGCGACCCTCAGTTTGTTTTACGAGAGATGGCCATCGTCTGGAACGTCTCAAATTCCCATTAAAATTCGATACTTCAGCACTTGCTATCGTTAATTATCGTCGTAAACCTGTTGAACCGACGTAAGTTTTAGTTTACGATACGTGGCGGTGTTGTGACGTAGCGTGACGGACGGAAGATTAAAACAAAATTATGATAAGCCTTTGGTTTAGTTGTTTATTGTCATTATTATTATTCTCTCTCTCTCTCTCTCTCTCTCTCTCTCTCTCTCTCTCACTATTTGCCGTAAACAGACTCTTAAAATTTAAAGGCTTTTGCAGTATTGACATTGATAGTATTCTTTTTTCTTTTCAATTTTCTTAATTTACTTCACTCTGTCATTTATTTACATCGTCTTTGTCTTGTTTTATCATCCATTTATGTTATATTTTTTACTGAATTTAGTTTTTTTTTCTCTTACCTAAACTTAAGGTAAACTTACATAAACTCGGGAGTAAACTTAGATTATTGTGGACATAAATTTCAGTAAACTTAAATAACAAAATATAGAACTTCATTGAACTTGGAGATAAACTAACTTAAACTTGGAGATAATCTTGGAAATAAACTTGAAGATAAACTCACTTAATAATAGAGATGAATCTGAGCTCCCAGTTTGGTGACAGTCAGCTGGTGTCATGAGCGTTATTGATGGTCGTGTCCTGGAGAAGCTAAGGCTCTCCTACCCTTCCCCTCTCCCTCCATCTGTTAGCTTAAGTTATCTCAGTAATGAATTGATATACGAATGATATATTGTTAGTATATACCTGTTAGCTGAGGTTATAGCACTGAATTAATATACTAAAGATATTTTGTAAGTATACTTTTTATTATATGTGTAGTATATATATAATGGTAGATGGATTGTCCTCATTCGGTGATAAAAGATCCATTGATTTTGTATATTTATTATGTATTGTATATCCAGAGAAGCCATTACGTGCCAGGAAGCTCACTGGTGGCATTAAGGATTAGATAAGTCCTTTGCAGCTGCCGCCTCTGCCAGATTAATTGTAGAGATTAAATAACATGAACTTTTATGCATTAAAGTGTTAAATTCGCCTCATTGCAATAGATGGTATTTACATAATTTGATCTGATGGTTCGTGTGTGTAATATAGATCAGAGGTGTAATATTCTAGACACATGTGTAATACGTGTTATGTTATTCGTGGCTCCTAACTTTGTTTTTATGCGGCACAGAGAAGAGTAAGAGGAGAGGGGTGATGGTGGAGGGAGAGTCCTGCTTGCAGTAAAACTTCTTATCCTCGCCAGCTAATGGACCTCGCCTCGCCTCCGCCGCCACAATTTCTGATATAATGCCACAGGGGGATATCTTTTTTAACCTCCCACGACCTGGTTTCTCGGTGTACCATAAGAGACAGCCGGTGGCCATTCATACAGCCTCACCTATCACTGTCTCTCTTCCTGGTGTCGCTTGGTGCACGAACCCACCAATCATCGCCTGTCTTCCAGATGTCACGCGATACACCCCACCAATCAGCGCGTCTCCTCTGGTGTCGAGGGTTATACATCCTCACCCAATCATAGCGTCTCTTCCATGTGCTGCGTAATACAACCCGACCAATTAACTCGTCTCCTTCCGATGTCACGTGATACATTCCCACCAATCATCCCCTCTCCCTGGCCAGTTACTTAGCATTCATTACTTGAACTGCGTCTTGATAAAGCTCCACAATCTGATTTAACTGTCGGAGAGAAATGTATTTAAGTGTGGAAGCTTGTCAGGGAAGAAAGTCAAGACCATAAATAAGGATCTGGCAGTTCAAGAGGATGTAGACCGTCTCTTGACAACCGCGAAATTGTTTCCAGTATACGCAACGTGTTGAATAGCGGCACAACCTCACTGTCGGCTTCCTCCTCCCTCACTACAGTGTTAAGAATGTACACTGGCGCCTAGAAGTCCCTTGACACACTACATTATCTGGCATCTACTTGTGGGTGATATTACAGTACATACGTGGTTGGTTTATATAACTGGGGAACGCTGCTTTGTATTATAGACCACATCAGATTACCTACCGCCCCCCCCCCCCTCTCAAAAAAAATCATATTTGATAGATGTTAAAATAAAATTAAATCCCTCTTACTTCCCTGACTCTCCAGTGTATGTCAGTTTTGTCTGGCACTGGGGAGTTTGGTGTGGTGGGGAGTTTGATGTGGTGGGGAGGAAGTTGGTGTGGTGGGGAGGAAGTTGGTGTGGTAGGGAGATTGGTGTCGTGGGGAGGTAGGTATGGTGGTGCTGGTGAGTTTGATAGTGTTGGTAGGAGGTACAATAGGTGTGGGTTTGTTCGTGGTACTACTTCAATAGAGCCACCCCACCCCCTCCCCCCTCTCTCCTCGCAAATAGAGACACACCCGTTCTCTGTTGTCGTTTCAGTTTTCTATGAGAGAGAACTCGTGTAGACTAGGATACTGATTTACAAAGATTCTCATTTTATTTTAATTTTTTCACTTAACTGGGAAAAATAAGACGATATATTGAAGTTTATATTTCCAGTATTATTTTACATTCATAATATCACCCTACCCTTCCCTGTGTCACCCTACTTTCCATTAATATCACCCTACTCTCCTTCATATCACCCTATTCTCCCTAATATCACCCTATTCTCCCTAATATCACCCTACCTTCACTATCTCCCTCCAGAACCAGCTCACCATTATCGATCATCACATTCCTACACCGTCGACATTTATAAACAAAACAAAGCGGAAAACACTGATTCTGACGTACTCACTAAGTCGTCCATTCATAAAACCCTTCAACCCGTAAATAAAAGCTCAATGAATAGGTGCCTGACAGTACCTCCCTCATTCACTCTCAGCCCTATGTGTGGGGTGTGGGGGAGGGGGTGTTGGTGGGGGTAGGGGGAGAGGTGTGTGTGTGTGTGTGTGTGTCACCCGGTGGTCTGTAGTAACAATATATCTTCTCATCTTAAGTAACAGGAAAAAAAAATCACGTAGGAAACAATAAGAACTAGACTATAAAACGCGTAGGAGAGGGAGAGAGGAAAACTGGTATAAAAATAAAGAAAAAGTGAGAGAAATAGGTGAATAAATAAAGAAAGGGAGAGTTAAAGAAAGAGACATACAGGGCAATAGAGAGAAAGAAAGAGAAATAATTGGAGAGAGAGAGAGAGAGAGAGAGAGAGAGAGAGAGAGAGAGAGAGAGAGAGAGAGAGAGAGAGATGGGAAACTTGAATGTGAGAAAACTAGGAAAATATAGACAGAGGGAGAAAAAACGGAGACAAATATGAGGAGGAACGAATGAGAATGAAAGGTCACATTAGTCCTGGTTGTAATCACTCAGAGTCTGATTAGAATCGCAAATTAGGCAGAAATTGGTCGGCCATTTTTGAGCTGAACTGTCGACCAATTGCACATTTTATTAATTATCATCTGACGTACTGTGCAGTGTTCAGTCGTGCACAGTGCGTCTAATATCGTGTGTTAATGAGGGAGGAGTTAGGTCGACGTAGTTGTATATGGTTAATAATAGGATGATAATTAAATAGGAAGGTGGTTGACGATATCTATGAAGGGAATAGTAATAATAATAATAATAATAATGATAATAATAATAATAATAATACTTCGAGCATAAAAAAAATTCGTACATTGTTCTTCATATCCCCTGTCAGCTGAAGCTCCTAGGAAAAAAAATTCTTGATAAATCTTTTACTCATTTATACTTAATTGCTTTGATTGGAATGTTAATGCTATAGATAAGTGGTGATGTGTGTTGAATCTGTACACATTACCATTTCCTGCTCTCGTAATAAATAGGAGTTGAGGCTTAATAGTTTTTATCTTCATTCTTGATATACTAGTCCAGGGGAAATTGTTGTTATGTTGCGGAATCGGATATTCTTTATGCATGACACGAATGTTGTGTATCTGGAATAGTTATACCGAAATAGAAATCCATTTTCTCTCGTGAAAAAATTTTAAGTCCATTTTCTTCTATTCCGGGTCCATTTTCAGTTAAAGTTGAGGGCAAACTGTAGGAAGAAGACACGCTATACTAATTGTTGTTTTTTGACTTGAAATCAGACTTTGCTTCAGAATTTCACATATTTGTTTTAATACATATATATACTTAATAATAACGTGCTATAACATAGAGGTTGTGGAACATAAAATAGTGGTAATAATTAAACTGATCAATATTTCTTAGATTCACTTCCTGTATTATTGGTGGGCGAATATCTATCACAAAACAGTATTGACTCCTTATCAGATACTTAACCATACTTTATATATACTGGTGAAGACACTATAGTGGCAGTCGTTATAGATTACTAACTTGTTCTTTAACCCTCGATGGAGTAGGTGGACCAGCGAAGGGTGTATCCGTGTTTTACCTCAGAATGGTCTATCTCTCTCTTACTGTGGTCATTAAGGCGCGGGTTCAGTGGGCTCCACCTTAATGGGCTCAAGTAATAGATCCCAGTCGTAATAGACTCAACCTAACCCAAGCTAAGTTGACATAACCATTAGGACTAAGACCTATTATGCCTGCAGCAAATTAAAGCTGATTAGGTTGGGGCTGATTAGGACTGGAGCCCAGTTGACTAATCACCTTACATCAGTGTAGTGGATAAACCATTGGCACTTAATATTAAAATTTTCAAGTAATACTATTGACTGGTGACTGGTCTAACGTCTGGTTGTTTTTAGAGATATTTGGATTAACTTTATATGGCATTATACAAACTAAGGATGCTTTTGGATGCCTCAAATACAATGCACATTTGAACCTTTTCACAGACGAACACTGAAGAATTAACAACATTGCACAGACAAAAACTATTGACCACAGACCAGAATATAACACAAACAAAACGCAGCATTTTTTTCACAGTAGCCATCACGTTAACACAGGCATCAGCGTTGTTATCCACAGAGTCCGATATTTTCACACAAACAAATCTCTACACATTTTTACTGACAGGTCTCGACAGTTACACAGGTAATCCTCGGGCAGAACACACAGGCCACCAACTACACAGACAATCCTCATCGTCCCCACAGTAGTGATTAGGTCATTAAAGGTTAATTAAACCCTGAGACACAAAGGTTACAGGTGAGGCAGAAGGCTGGTCACGTTCCACCACCAACACACGTTACCACCACCACCATCACCACCACCGCCACCACCAGACCCAGAGCTGTCTCCACCACCATTACTTCTACCACCACACTGAGCGCTACCACCACACACTACTGTTTATCACCCTCATCTCAACCACCACCACCACGACCACCACCACTAAACATACTCTATTTCACACTCTACACCTCACCACCAACACACTCCAACATCACCTCCAACACCAGGGTAATTTTTGACTCGTCTTTTTTCCGGTGTCATTAGTGGTAATCTCTGTGCGGGAACGAGGACCCCCGCCACGCTGTGAGAATCTGATGGGGTGTGTTGTGGGGGAAGGTGGGGGGGTGGTGCAGTGGGGGGAGAGAGGGGGTGACGGTGGTACACTAGTGGAGGATGGGTGTGGTGTTAAGTAGAGATGGTGTAGAGGTGGTTTTCCTTTCTCTACCCATTTAATGATATATTTTATTTACTTCGTTTTATTTTTTTAATTCACATCCACTTTTATTCGTTATATTATGCAGAGATATTTATACTGTGTTCTTCCGTCCATCAACTTCACATTTTAGCTAGACTTCTCAACCGTGGTTAATTATTTGGTTGGACTTTAATTATTGCGCCTCATGTAACAACAATCTTCTGAAAGGCAGAGGTCAAGGTCACAGATTACATGTCATAATAGTTCCAGTATTACACGTTTACCCTCCAGGTGTGTGTATGGATGTGTGTGTACGTGTGTGTTAAGTACATTTCCCCGCTGGTAAATTCTTCCACCCGCCATGTTATGCATGCGTCGTTAGTGGTGTTGGTGTCTACAAAAGGGACGTGTGTGTGTGTGTGTGTGTGTGTGTGTGTGTGTGTGAGTGAGTGAGTGAGTGACATATTTTCACTGTTATCATAATTGCGTCGTAATTCCTCCCTTCCTTTACCGCCGCCTGTTTGTGATATTCATGTATATGTATACACTATGACTATACTTTATGTATGTGTATGAATATTCGTGTTGCTAGTACAGCGTTACTACCAAGAATTAGGAAAAATAATACCTATTTCAAGGGAGGTATAATTAGTATTTTATAATTACCTCTCCCCCCCTCAGAGTTAATTATGGGTATTTAGAATATATTTCTCTTGTCCATTTAATTTGACCTCTATTAGCCAGTTAATTACTATTCTAATTATCACTGTATTATAGAACACATAAAATATTGTCGTAACAAGTCACAGCTCATATCCTCCTCCTCCTCCTCCTCCTCCTCCTCCTCCTCCTCCTCCTCCTCCTCCTCCCTCCTCCTCCTCCTCCTCCTCCTCCTCCTCCTCCTCCTCCTCCTCCTCCTCCTCCTCCTCCTCCTCCTCCTCCTCCTCCTCCTCCTCCTCCTCCTCCTCCTCCTCCTCCTCCTCCTCCTCCTCCTCCTCCTCCTCCTCCTCCTCCATGACCTGACGAAGAACATTTTGTATCTCCCTCATAGCGCCACCAATCTCCAACTTGGTGGAGTATTTGCATATCAGAAGATTGATCGGTGCATCAATTTCAGGTCGTTTGTCTTCATATCTGATTACATTCCTCCTCGGTGTCAAGATCAGCATTTTTCTTCTCCCACTTAACGCTGAATTATGGTGACCGTGTGAGACAATTAATGTCGGCAGGTGTAACTCTACGCCACAACAGTCTAGACTCTTGAGCGTTTAACTGTCTATTTTTCAGTCATCAACACTAAGTCCAAATTGCATCACAAGGATTGACCTCAATAAAGTGTCCAGTATCTCACCCGTATTTATTGCGTGAGTTGCTGGACTAAGTGGGTTATTCCAGAGGGGGGTGGGGGGGGAGGTAGTGTAGTAATTTGCTGTTATTGGTGCTTGTTGCTCAGATATGAAGTTAATATAGCCCTTATGACTCTCTCAACCTGGTGAAGACAGGCTTAAGCCACCTCTGCTCCCATTGTCTTTTGTAATTGGTGTTCGTGTTATAGTTTTCTCCCCTTTTTTAGTTACTTATTTTATTATTATTTTTTTGGTGATGTTTATCTTTGGTTTATTCATGTTGCTGGTTTTTCTTCTTCTCCTTTCCCTTTACCATGCTTTATTTTGGTTTTGTTTTGCTTTTCATTTTATTCTCTTATTCCAATTTCTTTTTTCATTTCGTTTTTTTTTACACCTTATATCTTTCTTCTTCTTCTTCTTCTTCTCCTTCTTCTTCTTCTTCTTCTTCTTCTTCTCTTTTATTATGGTTATTTTAATGTTAGTTTTGTTAATCTGGAGTTTCTGGCTTTCAGTCGAGATGTGAAAGTTGATTTTAATTCATCTCTATTGATACGGAAAAGTATATAGTGTCCGTGTGTGTGTTTTGTATGTGTGACAGTTGTAATGTCTTTATTGTTGTTATGATGATAGTCGCCATCTTACCACCTCATCTACTTCGTCAGCAGTCATATTAAACTTATTTCTCTCTCTCTTTCTCCTGCAGCTGTACGATAGGATCCACAGCGCCTCGGTGTCACCAGGTCGCGGAGGAGTGGCCCAGGATGCCATGGAGATCGCCAGGGACGTGGTGGACTTAATGAGGGACTACGATGACGCTATGATCCCGGAGGTGGACGAACTACGGAACATCCTTGGAGAACCTCATATACGGGTAGGTAGGTGCTGGGTGAGGGAGGGTCATGTATCTACAGGTAGTCTGGGGGAGCATTGGTGTGGTTACGGAGGAAGAGGGTGATGAAATAGCAGTGAATGGGTGAAAGGGTTGGCAGAAGCACTGATAAGGGGGGTTTGATGGGTCTTTGAAGTTTAGGTCCGTTGGTTGGGTTGGGGGGGGCCTGGGATAGGTCACAGGAGTTGGCTAATTGGAAAGGTGAATTGGCTCCCGGGGTCGGTGATGAAGGGTTGTGGAAGGACGAGGATTACTGACGGGGAGATGCCAAAGGATAGTTAACTTGAGGGATAGGTGAAGGGGATAGATCAAAACGAGGATGAACGATTAAATAGATGAAAAATAAACTTTAATTATAGGGGAGGTTTAGATTTGATAAGGAGACTGTATAATTGAAATAAACAGGTAAAACGAAGAATTAATTGGCGGGGTACAGTACATAAAGGAAATAAATCATATTAATTAACACAACATACCTGATACGGGAATTAGTTAAAGGTGTACAGGTATATAGGACAGGTAATACAAGGGAGGTGGGTTTTTTTTTCCCTGATGTAAATAAATGGCCACACAAGTGAGTAAATTCCTTGGTGGTGACGGAAAGTTTTAAAAGTGGGTCAAACAGGAGGTAAATTTTCTCTCCTGCAATGTTTGGTCCCTCAGTAAACACTCAAGGTAAGTCGTGTTTTTATTTGATTATTATTTTTTGTTGTAGTTGTTGTTGTTGTTGTTCAGAAGTAACTCATTAGAATATTTGTTTTCAAGTTTAATGTTAAATACAACGAGAAGTAAGATGATTGTTTTATTTGAAGTATATGTTAAGGATAGGAAGTTAATAATTGAATAAATTGTGTGAGAAGAAAATAGATAAATTAGGAAATAGGAGAACGTTGAGTAAACAAAGGAATTGGTGGTAAAGAAAATAAGTCAGTTGATAAGCAAAGTGCTGGGATACGATTATGTTATGGTATTTACTGATTTATTTCAGTTAATTGGGAATCAGTGAATAATTTCTCTTCATAGGTATAACTTTTGGTTTATTATAGCAGTGTAGTTATATAATAGAGTAGATAACAATTTGGGTTTATATTATAGTATAACCCTTGTATTCTACCGTCGTCTACAATCTACCACACAAAAAACTCTACAAATCTACGTGAGTCCGGGTGATCGATCTACGACACTGGGGGGGGCGAACCTTCTCTATATGTGTGTTTTGTTATATGAAAATTATGTCTAGTCAGCCATGAGTTCTGGTATTTAAAACGAGGGTTGTATAGAAGACATACAGGTAAGTCCCCTCCTGAACCCTAATTACATATTCTCCCAGGTATAAAGTGTTATAATGTCGTCAAATAGGTTGGTGTATTGGATGTATGTAAGTAAGTTGACTTCAAACAAAGACATTACGGAATTGAATGAGAGTTGAATTTATACAAAAACTTAAGAATATATTACTTTATAATCTATTTGGTCAAGATCTCGTAAGATTTTGTCAAGATCTCGGAACAATAAATGAAGTTATTGAGTAAAAAATAAAGAATAAATAAAAAAAAATGGACCACTAACTCCCATACAAATAGACAAAACAGTTCGATATATTCCACTACTGTGTTGGCATCGGGGAATAGAAAAAAAAAAACACATTCCAAACAAAAGTATCAAGTATTTAGGGAAAGAATTACAAAGGTTCGGCGTTTATCTTATATTGTTTAGGTCAACTTAGTCGTCGAGCAATGCAGCCACAGTCATGTAAATAAGGCCTTTGTATTTTGACTTTACTCGAGTTTGTCTCAGAGTGTGTGTGGGAATTTAGTGGACAGAGATGGTGGATAGACAGAGACAGGTGGACAGAGAGATAGGTGGATAGAGAGAGAGAGAGAGATGGACACAGACAGATGGAGAAAGAATCAGGGAGTGGATGACAGGGGAAGGGAGAATCGGTGAGAGAGAGAGAGAGAGAGAGAGAGAGAGAGAGAGAGAGAAAGTTGTCTAAGTAGGGTTGTGTCAAGGTAATGGTTTGGGCGAGGAGAAAAAATTACATTAGTGGGAACTGATAAGTGATGATGATGATGAATAAGAGGGGAGAAACAGGAACTAATCAAGGACAGTGGATGAGTGAGTGAGAGTGTGTGGGACAATGAATGAGTAAGAGTGTGAGAGTGTGAGGGTATATGAGTGTGTAAGGTGAAAGTGTGTGAGAGAGTGTAAAAATTTTTGAATGAGAATGTAAGTGAATAAGCTGTAAGGGTGGTTGAAATTGAGTGAGTGAGTGAGTGAGTGAGTGAATGAATGTTTTTACTCTGCGCTATACAATATCTTTCAAAACACATTTAATAAACCAGGAACTCAGTAATTATCCACACACACACACACACGTACACACACACACGTACACACACACACACACACACACACACACACACACACACACACACACACACACACACACACACACACACACACACACACACACACACACACATGCACATGCACACACACGGGTGATTTACGAACCGATGATTTTCTTTGCGTCATTTACAGCGAAACGAATGATTTACGATCTTTCATTTAACAGTGAACGGGGGATTTTGTTTCCGTCATTTATTGCTAACGGGTGGTTTAAAATGTTGAATTATATCCGTGTTGTCGTGGTGGTGACAGTGGCTGGTGGTAGTGGCTGGTGGTGACAGTGGCTGGTGGTGACAGTGGCTGGTGGTGATAGTGGTAATGGTGTTGATGACAATGGTAATGGTGGTGGCGATGGCACTGTTGGGGGTAGTGGCAGTGATGGTGGTAGCAAATTTGTGGTGGCAATGGTGGCAATGGTGGTAGTGGCGGCGGTGTTGGCTGGTGTTGTAAAGACCTCCTTGTTATTAAAGGTGTGGGGATATATTCGGCTGCCCCAGGAGCGGCCATAACGTGTGAAATATTCGAGTTCTGACACAAATTCCTTTCCTTTATGAAAGTTTAATTCTGACTCCGTGCTGCCTGTTCCACTTGCCACATTTTTTCCCAACTCTAAAATTTCCCTCTTTGTTTTATTTGGATGTTTACTTTAGGCATAAAAGCATAGATTTAATATATAATTTCTATAATCCTGTAGGTATAATAGTTTATAATTTGTTTCCTTAACTAACTGTAATTATGTTTCATCCTTGTTTCTGTTGTGTTATATTTCATCCTTGTTTCTGTTGTGTTGTTGACGCTATATTACACGTCGTTATTATAGTAATTACTAGATTATATCATTACGAGGTGTTTTATATTTTCTGGTGTCATTTATATAGTCTGATTTCTTGCTTTCTTTTCGTATAGTTAATTTCCATAGTGTATAGTACACGGTGGGTCACTCACTGGTGGATTTCTCATAATTTGAACTAGCACACACACACACACACACACACACACACACACACACACACACACACACACACACACACACAGAACGGCGTCAGTATGCATGGCGACTCACCACCAGTCAGAATCAATTTTCCTCATATTCTTTCTCCCAGTGAGTGGCTGGAGTGGTTTCTCCTGGATTTTCGGTTCTTCTGTAAGGAAACTGAATCTGATTTTGTCTCTGTCTCCAATACCCTTTTCAGCAGCGTCCTGGCAAATTTTACCTCATCTTCGTTTTTTGTTTTATTTTTCTTGTTAGGAATATATATTTTATTCTAGACAGGTGTACCTCGATAACGGACGGATTAGGGGACTGTGAAATGTCGTTGGTTAGTGAATCAGCGGTTATGGAAGCAATTAATCCCATAAGAATCTAACAAATTCAGGAGGTTAGGGACCGGCCAACCCCCCGAGATACGTCCGTCTACTCTTGGTGGATCTCTGTCATGCAAGAAAATAAAGCAGACATATAAAGCACGCATAATAAGCCTTAAATAATGAATGTAAAGCATAAATTGAGACTGATATTTACCTAACCTGACCTTCCTACTCTAACCTAACCTGACCTACTCTAACCTAACCTGACCTTCCTACTCTAACCTAACCTGACCTACTCTAACCTAACCTGACCTACTCTAACCTAACCTGACCTTCCTCTAACCCAACCTGACCTTCCTACTCTAACCCAGTCCTGACCTTCCTACTCTAACCCAACTCTAACCTACTCCAACCTAACCTGGACCTACTCTAACCTAACCTGACCTTCCTACTCTAACCTGACCTTCCTACTCTAACCTAACCTGACCTACTCTAACCTAACCTGACCTTCCTACTCTAACCTAACCTGACCTTCCTACTCTAACCTAACCTAACCTAACCTACTCTAACCTAACCTGACCTTCCTCTAACCTAACCTGACCTTCCTCTAACCTAACCTGACCTACTCTAACCTAACCTGACCTTCCTACTCTAACCTAACCTAACCTGACCTACTCTAACCTGTTGATAACGTCACAGCCATACCTTCTTTGTCATATGTCCTTGTGAGTATTATTGTTTTTTTATATATATAATTTGTTGTTATAGTATTATTACTGCGCTGCAACAAGGGAGGTCTTTAAGTACATAGCAGAGTTGGTAATACACTTGTCCAACAGCGATAAAAAAAAATATTATTATAACCATTTATATCTGGTTATATATATTCAACCCTCCTTCAACACCCCCCCCCCCACACCCACACCCACACCCACACACACCCACACCGACACCCACCCACACCCCTCCACCCTAAAAAAAATAGAATCACCATTGTAATTTATATAAAGAGCCATACTTTACCTCATACACTATTCATAAATTGGCCATTACGTCTATTACGGGGATGGACACGAGGAGGGTGTATTTATTTAATAAGAGAGGCAGGAGAGAGTATTATAAAGGCTAGTGGTGGCGGGAGCAGGGTGTAAGTGCCGGCAAAATGGGTGTTGGTGAGGTTAATAAAGGCGGTGGTGTAGCGAAGGACTGTCTGAGTGTTGTGACGTTATGGGGGTGTTGTGTTGTGGTGTTATAATGTGATGTGTGTGTGTGTGTGTTGTGGGGTGTTATGAGGTGTTGTACTGTCCGTTTAGCACGTTAATGTACACAACTAACACACACACACACACACTCTCTCTCTCTCTCTCTCTCTCTCTCTCTCACACACACAAATTGCAGTAGTAAAAATGTTGCCCTTCTTTTTATTTTCCGACTTAGAGTTAAAAGCTTCAGTAACTGGCCTACGTGCACGGTTTTAACCCCGTCTGTCTGTGTATCAAATTCAACTCCTATGTTCCAATAACTATCAAAGTGACGTTTTATTATTATCTTGACAACTTGAATATTTCTTTTATGTCTATTAACACACACGCCTACGCAACGATTTTTTTCCCCAGTGGATTTATTTATAGGATATGACGAGAGTTTGTGTATTTGTAAACTATGTTATTTATAAAATCCTGGGAAAAAAAGATTACTACGTTGTTCAGATATGCTATATATTTTGTTCGCTTGTGGTAGATAATTGTCAACTTGTTTTCGTTACTGTACTGAATAAGCTCGCAGTTTGTTCTTTTATTTTGAGGATTTTAATAGTATGTCGGTTTTTGAAACGAGTGGAATCGGAGAGGACTTTTTTATTTTTTTTTTTTTGTACAGGAAGAGATCATATGTAAACGTTTGGATTATTTTTTTTATTTAGTTAACAAACATGTGTGTGATAGGTATTAGGTGTTTTATATAGGTAAAAGACTGTACTTTAGATACATACATACATACATACATACATACATACATACATACATACATACATACATACATACACTGTAAGTCATGCCAATTGATTTAAATACAGCAAGGGACTTCGTAAACACCTTTTGCAAATACACAGCAGGATACATTATCACCCCGAGTGCCTCTTCCGTATTATGTGCCGAGTGATTGTATTATTATTATTATTACTTTCCCGTGTATTATGAGCATTAGCTGAGGATGACACAAAGTATTAATAATATACGTGAAGTTAACTCAGAGATGCAGTTAACAAGGGGAACAATCTCAGTGAGGTACTTCTATAAGCTGTAAATTATATTCTTACTTAACTTTAACTGGACATAAAGTTAATGTCAATAGTAGTTTGTATTGTCTTATTAACAACCAGTTATCGTTAGTAGAGATAGTGTTAACAGTAGTATTTGTGGTCATCAGAATTGGCAACGCTTAATTTAATTTTAATTTTTTTTTAGTCCTGAGGAAATTTTTCACAGCAGTTGAGTGTTGCCAAGGTCGATCAACACTACTCAAGTCTTGGTGCTTGCTAGATGTGCATAATTAACAGGTGAAAGTAATCATGCATCTCAGACATTGTAATTATTACTTGTTAATTGGGTGATTAAAGAAAATTTGGCCAGTTACAAGGGAGACAGAATTGCCTCAAGTTGATTGGATGATAGAAGATAGAGTAAAATTATGTTTCGTGATTGATTGATGTTAGGGAGGGGAGGAGGAGCAATTGCAATTGAATATCGTTGATTGGTCGAAACTTGGGAAAAGGGGGTGGAGCTTCTAGCAAAGGAGGCACAACCGAAACACGTTTTGATTGGCTGCTCTCCTAGTAATTAGTTTGTCTCGCCGGAATTATGTGACGAATTATGTGATTTTGAAAGTTTGTTATCGTAAACGTGAGAAATTATTAGCCTGTCTTGCTGATAAACACGACAAAAACATGGTGTGTGTGTGTGTGTGTGTGTGTGTGTGTGTGTGTGTGTGTGTGTGTGTGTGTGTGTGTGTGTGTGTGTGTGTGTGTGTGTGTGTGTGTTTATTTGTTAATTTTATACCATGATTGATCAGTGACACTTCTGTTTTCCTTTTATTATCAGTTATCATATTTCCCTCGTTATCCGTTATCCTTTGCATTATCTCTCATCTGTTTTCACAATTATCTGTCATCTCCCCCATTATCATTTTGTTGCCTCTTACGCCTCAGGTGAGTCTTAGTCCCCTGTCCGTGATAATGTTTACCCCGCCAGTCTTCCCCTAATAATTCTGCTGATTTTTATTTTTTGTTTGAGGGAAGAGGAGAAAGTGAAGGAGAGGAAGAGGCACAGGGAAGGGGGATGGTAGGAGGAGAAGGCGGAGGGAAGGGGAGAGGTAGTTGGAGGACGCAGAGGGAGGGAAGGGTGAATTGTAGGAAGGGGAGGTAGAGGATGAGAGGGTGGAGAGAGGGCTAGAAAAGGCAGAGGAGAGAGAGAGAAAGAGGGGGGGGGGTAGTAGTCGGGGAAGAAGTAAGAGGAGGGATGTAGGGAGAGGACAGGACGGAGACAAAGACAGAGAAGAGGAAAGAGGATTAGAACCACCAAAATCTGTCTGTGTGTCCGTCGGTCCGTGGTTAAGCCGTGTCACACCTGAGCTCTAAGTCCCCAGGTGGGCGTCAGCTGATGTACGTAAACAAACAGAACCAGCGGCACTATTTACTTAGTTCTGGACTCGGAATTCTCAGAGTTTCCCACAATATATTTTGCACTCAGCTGAGGTAGAGGGCGGGGGATGTCTTAGAAGCAGCTGACACACGGTGGACTTGAATGGCGTCAAAATTATACTTAGACTATTCTCAGTACCCGGTGTTAATGACTTCCCCGTAACAGGTAATGTGAGAATGTAATGTACAGTATATTTACATCTTGAGTTACCAAGACAGGGAGAGTTGGTGGGTGAAAATGGCGTCAAAACTGCTCCGAGACTCTATTCTAAGCCTGGGATTCTTAGAGTTTACTCAGCGTTAACGACTTCCACGTAATTCGCTTAAACTACAAGATTATGTTGGTGAGTGTAAATGGAGCCAAAACTGTCCCGAGACGCTACTTGCACATGACGTTGATTTTGAGCTTCTTGCGTTATATTTCCTCTGTGATAAGTGTTGGGAGGATGCTGGTGGCTCACTCCCGCGTAATTTGAAGTTGTTGTGTATTGTTGATTTTGAAGGGGTGGCCTCTCTCTCTCTCTCTCTCTCTCTCTCTCTCTCTCTCTCTCTTTTTTGGAGCTCCCAGACACCAAGGATCAGATAAAAGCTAGTTATGTTTGTTGACAACCCGGTAATGAGTGTGTGGGGAGGCTGTCATCCGGCTGATTGAAGTGTTCATCCTGGTGGGGAGAGAGGGGGGTGGCCTGGGGGGTGTTATCTACCGTGGGAAGCTCATCTGTGTTGCTCTCTCTCTCTCTCTACTCTCTCTCTCTCTCTCTCTCTCTCTCTCTCTCTCTCTCTCTCTCTCTCTCTCTCTCTCTCAATCACCCCCCACCTCACCTGGACAAACAACACGGTAGTAACGCTCTTAAGAGAATAATGTGATTAATTGTGTTACGTGGAAATATACGGCACCGCTAATGGGCCTAGTTGGTTGGCTCTGACGTCATGGTGTGACCTCCTACCCAATTCTGATTTTATGCTTTGACGTAATACCTAATTCTCATGTGTTACGCTCATTTCATTGCTCTTAAGATCCGTGTAAAGAGAAAAAAGCCGTAGTTAATATTGTTTTATGATGCGTTGACAAATAGAAGGTAGAATTTATATTGCCTTTAAACTCGGGTCAACAAAGGGATTATTTTGCACATTAAACCATTGAGAGCTTTATATAAACAAGGTAATGTGATTGTGTTTGTTTATGTCAAGTTGTTTGTTGGTTGTGAGAGGGCGGTCAGTGTCCTCTGGTCTGGTCTCTCTTGATGTTTGTCTGGGACTTAATTCTAGAACGGGAAGAGTTATGGCACAATGTTTATATTTACTCTATACTGTAGTGTGTGTATTTACCCACCATAACAAACCACTATGGTCCGTTTTAGTTTTTGGTGGTGGGAGTGTTAAAAGGTTAAGGTCACAATTCTGAACAAAGAAGGAGAGGAAAAACACCTCACTGTGTGTTGTCACCAAGCTGGAGTGCATCTTTTTTTGCTAAGGAAGAAGGACGATTTTTTTTTTTTTGTTACTCGTTGGAAGTCCAGGAAAAAATTTACCTCACACAAATAACCTGTAGCGGGGAACTTGATTTACGCTTACTACCTTGCCTTGTCTGCCTGCATGCCTACCTGCCCACCTACTAGCCAGCCTGTAGATGGATGGTGCAGGCAGCCATGACGCAGGTAGGCCAGCGGGGGAGTGAGTGCAGGACGCCATCAGGCAGTAAATAAGTTGAGGCAGGTGGTGGCCATGATCGATATTGGGGATGGGCAGTGGTGTGTGTTGGGGATAGAGGGGGGAGGGATAGGATGGCCAAGGGGTAGGATGGCCAAGAGGGGGTAAATGAATATCGGAGGAGGTGTAGGACTCTGAACATGAAGGACCTCCATCCAACTGACTGATGACCCACTCCACCTACACGAGCCTGCAGCAACATCACTCCTCCTCCTCCTCTTCACGCTCCATTTTCTTTCATTCCCTTCTCTTGATGTTCTCCCTATCTCTCCCACTCCTTTCCTCTTGCCATTTCTCCTCATTTGGTTTCTTCTCATTTCCACCATGCTAACACACCTGTCACACACACACACACACACACACACACACACACACACACACACACACACACACACACACACACACACCCCTCTCACACACACACACACCCACCCTCTCACACACACACACACACACACACACACACACACACACACACCCCTCTACACACACCCCTCTCACACACACACACACGCACTCTTCCCTACAAACGTCCTTCTCACCTACACTTTCCCTCACTCTACCCTTCCTACCTTTTTTCTCTTCATCACCCTCTCCTCCCTTCCACTTCACTCAGGTACAGTACACAATTTTCTTCTACCTGTGCTCACCTGTTCTCTCCATACGCCCAAACCATCAAAGTGCTGGATCATTCTGCCGAAATTTATGGGACAGCCCGCTAGATATCGCCAATATTCATTATGATTAATATTCCCACCCGGTGCCTCTGATATCGACACGAATATTTGAAGGTAAACACGGGAGCTCCGGGTTATATTTTATCGATGAATGTTGGTGTGAAGTGTCTTAAATAGGCACTGGTGGTATTTAAGTGACTGTTTTCGAAAGGTGTTAACAGTGCCATCTTAGGTATAAGAGGAGTGCCACGTGTTTTAACATATGGGGGTTTTAGTTATATTCCGTCTAGTTTTGGCACTGATTAGGAAGGACCAGAAAGGGTGTTCTGATTATAATTCAGGTTCATTATTATTATTATTATTATTATTATTATTATTATTATTATTATTGTCATTCAGATTGAACCATCAGATCTAGAGAGATAAAATTCCGTGTTACATTGTTTCATGATGGCCGGCCAATTACGACAATCTGGTCCAAATTAGAGAGTTGATGGGAGCTCGTCGACTGAGTCACCTAATTAGCATAACTTATATGTCTGAACAGTATACGCGTTTTTCTCTCCGTTTGTGACTATATGTTCCGGAAAAGTGGAGTTTAATTATGTTAAAAGTGGTTGATAAATGAAAGGGTTATTATGGTATTTAAGTAGCTTTGTAAGGATGTTTTAAGTGGTGTCAGACTAAAACATTGTTACTGTGGTGTCAGGTTAAAATACTCCTGGTGGTGTCAGGCAAAAACACTCCTGGTGGTGTCAGGCTGAGAAGGAGCAGGTGTGGGCTGTGGGCTGAGAGGGTGGCGACACCTTGTGCACCCCGCTGACCCCATTGTGGATTATCGTCTCACCTCCTCCTCCTCATCCTCCTCCTCCTCCTCCTCCTCCTCCTCATATTTGCTGTACAATTTCACTCAGTGTAGAATTTTTCCTCCCTTTCCTCCTCTTCCTTCTTGTTCTTCCTCTTCTTCTCCTCCTTCTTCTTCTTCTTCTCCTTCTTTTTTGTCTTTTTCTCCTTCTCCTTCTCCTTCTCCTCCTCCTTTCTTCTTTTTCGTATTCTTTACCTTGAGTCATCCTTTTCTTTTCAGGCGTCTCTTCATTTCCCTATATGTTCTCCTCGTCCTTCATCCCCTTCTTCTGTTTCTTGTCCTGTCTTTCTATTATCTTCTCTTCCTCGGCATTTTTTCCTTCTCTCATCTTTTACCACTTCTTCTCCTTTTTGTCCTTCACATTTTCCTTCGTCATCTTCTTCCTCTAATGTATTTTTTTTTTCTTGGGCGAGCGAAATTTTCTTGTGGATGTAATTTTTTCAGGGAATCTGGTAGTGGGGAAAAAATCGGCTCTCAAAAAAAATCGGTTGTTGGAAAAAAAATCGGTTGTTGTGAAAAATCTTTTAACGAGAAAAATCGGCTATTGAGAAAAATCTGTTACTGGGAAAAATCTGTTAATGGAAAAAAATCGGTTATTAGAAAAAATAGGCTGTTGGGTAAAAAGTCTGAGTCGCACAAGTCACATGTAACCCCTTCCTAGTACCCTGTATTACTGACTTGACGTATAGTGTGATTAGCAAGTGCTGAGGTGAGAGTGGAGGAAGTGTGTGTGTGTGTGCAGTATATATGTTCGTTTATCAATACACACATACAGTATACAGAGAACCTCTCCCTTCCCCCTCCCTCCCTCTTTCTGTCTTCATCATTCTCTCATCTTCATCTCCCTCTCCTCTCCATCATTCTCTCATCTCCATCTCTATCATTCTCTCCTATCGGAACCAGGTCCCCCCCAAAAAAATTATCCCCAGATGAGAAAAAATTGACATTCTCTCAGCCTCGTCGCCGCCCCAAGCCCGGTAGCGTAAGGGCGCATTAACACATCGAAAAACAGATACAGTATCTCAAGTGTATGGAGAGTCGGTAAATGTGCGTGGCCCATTTACAGACTCCGGGAACTGCCCCCAATGGTAGTTGTCTGACTCGTTAGCTGGAGGGATGGCCGTTGTAGAAAGGTGCTTGGGGGGATACTCTTGCTTGTTTACGTTGCTTACTTTGCTTGCTTTGCTTGCTTTGCTTTTCCTTGTGTGTTTCGGTAATTGGTTGTTTTTTTTTAAGGTTGGTGTGGAAGCTATTAGATGTTGCTGCTTCTGTTCTCAATCTCTCGCTTTCCAATTGAGTTTCCCTGTGTGTGTGTGTGCACCAGATTGTTTGAAGGTGGTGCTGGTGTAATGTTTGTTGAACACACACACACACACACACACACACACACAGCATCAGGGTATTTGGTTTCCTGTGTAAAGGAGGTATGTAACTATGGCATTTCGTATGTCTTACTCTCCCCTCCCTCCCTCCCCTCCCTCCCTCCCTCCCCTCCTATTCCCTCTCCCCAATCATGGTAAAATATCCTGGTCTTTACTCTGGCAGGATGGCCCCCCCCCCTCTCTCCAGCGCGAGTATAAATATTACACCCGGCCAATAAGAATATAAGTTGGTGAACGGTGTGGCAACTTGGAGGAATTTCGGCTGGATTTACGACTTTTCGGGTCTATTTAATTCGGGATCTGAGTTGGATTGAATAGGACGGATTGGTTGATGGAGGTGGAAAGAGAAGATGGAGAGAGACATACATATCCCCCCCTCCTTCTCCTTAATAATCCTGAGTGTCGCGTTTACCTGTACGCTCCAGGTGTACAATTCCCCATGTGTAAGACGCTTGATAATGTGTACTTGGAGTAAGTTGTAGATCTAGTGTAGGGTGTAACTAAGGTCGTCCCAATTAGTCGTCAACCAAACAACACAAACAACCACTCAACCAGAACCTCGAATTAGTAGACCAATCCTGCCAGGTGTTGTAATGTACAATATCTGAATACCTGCAGCTGGGGGGGGGGGGTTGTATTTTCCTTTATTAATATATACATTGTTATTCAACCCATGATATGTGATAATACCGTCAAGATTAACCTCGCGAACACTGTAATAACATTGAAATTATAACAGCATTGTATGAATGTATGTATGATTGTATGTATGTACGTATGTATGTATGTATGTATGTATGTATGTATGTATGTATGTATGTATGTATGTAAATTGAATGTTTACACGTGGCTAAACTTCTCCTCTTGTCAAATTAGCATTAGTATTTGTGATTCCATTGGTGTTACTTCAGTATACATTGGTAGGTGGTTGGAGAGTTGGTCTGAACGTAAATGAAAACACACACACACACACACACACACACACACACACACGCACTGACTATACTAAAACTCGAGCTGAATATATTGCGGGTCGCCCCTCTCTTATTATGAACATCTGCTGACACTATTACTACAGGCCAAAGTCGGGCGATCGTCCGTCTGGCGTAGGTTCCATAAATGGGTGGGGGTGTAGGAGACGGGAGGTCTGATTGCCTAGTATTAACTGAAGTAAATGTGTCATTGTTGGGTGTACATGGACGCCAGGCGATGTTGAGTGCTCTTGCTGGCGTTGTCTAAGTGTTATTAGGCTATAGGATATTTGCGTGTTTATGCCTCCACTATAACACTATATTTGTGCCCCCACTGTAACACTATATTTATGCCCCCACTATAACACTATATTTATGCCTCCACTGTGACACTGTATTTATGCCCCCCCACTATGACACTATATTTATGCCCCCACTATAACACTATGTTATGCCCCACTATAACACTATATTTATGCCCTACTATAACACTATATTTTGTACCCCCCCATTGTAACATATATTTATGCCCCCACTATAACACTATATTTATGCCCCCACTATAACACTATATTTATGCCCCTACTGTAACACTATATTTATGCCCCCACTATAACACTATATTTATGCCCCTACTATAACACTATATTTATGCCCCCACTATAACACTATATTTATGCCCCCACTGTAACACTATATGTATACCCCCCCACTATACCTACACTATATATTCCCAGTATAACTCAAGATCGTGTAAGAGTGACAGTGTTCAGTGGGTATACTGTTCACCTGGCTACACCTGTCTATAAGCGTGTTCGTAAGAGGATCGTCACAGCATCTTTTCAGGGATTGAGACGTTGAATAAGTTTATTTTTAGCTTGTTTTTTAACCATCCCTCTCCCCACCACCTCCCCTCCTCACCCTCGTCTTTCATTACCTCTCTCTCTCTCCTCTCTCTCTCTCTCTCTCTCTCTCTCTCTCTCTCTCTCTCTCTCTCTCTCTCTCTCTCTCTCTCTCTCTCTCTCTCTCTCTCTCTCTCTCTCTCTCTCTCTCTCCTCTCTCTCTCTCTCCCTCTTTCTCTCTCTCTCTCTCTCTCTCTCTCTCTCTCTCAAGTGTGGTTGAATAAGTCAATGCCTCCTTAGTTTTACATTGCTAATTGAAAACTGTTGGTTTAGCTGACTGAAGCCTTTTGAGTAATATTGTGTGTGTGTGTGTGTGTGTGTGTGTGTGTGTGTGTGTGTGTGTGTGTAACCGCCTAAACGAAGAGAACCCACACAGCGTCTTTCACCCTCGCTCGAGTTATTGATCCGATCCGATTAAACCTTTCTTTTTCTTTTTTTTTTAAACCTCGGGGCGTCGACGATCGTGAACAAGAGAACGGGATTTCTTTCTTATCAGTCACTTGTAAATATTTCACTACACAGGGAAAGGACGCGTGAAAAATATGCTCACGTAAAAATCTTATTTCCTATATTGAAGAGACTGGAAGTTGAATAGATGGTTGTGGGTACTCCTTCATGTGTGTGTGTGTGTGTGTGTGTGTGTGTGTGTGTGTGTGTGTGTGTGTGTGTCAGGTGCTGCTGGGAAAAGGGAATTGAAAGGTTTATTGATGGTTGAAGTTCTGTGTTGTGGTTTATATCTGTTCCAGGATAAACCTCCTTTTCGGTCCTGTGAATGGTGGGTTTATTTTCTGAAAGATGTGGTTTTTTTTCTTGTTTTGTTTTTCGTGGTTGAAATGTCCTGGTGCGCTTTTGGGATTATAATTTTTGTTTTTGTTTTTTAGTGTGTCCGAAGGGGTGCGTAGGAAGGAGTTTGTTTGTGTGGATGTGTAAGTGTGATGAAGTGATTTTTGTGGGTTTGTGGGTTTGAAGGATTGTTTTATTGTGATAGTTTTGTTGTGTGTGTGTGTGTGTGTGTGTGTGTGTGTGTGGGGAGGAAAGGTAAAGAAGATATCAATTTTAAAAGTATTATTAGAATATAAACATTTAATTATTTATTTTACATGGTTGTGTATAATAAAATATTAACTACAGGTGAATCAACACAGGTAGTAAGTTGAGAGGTTAAGAGTAACGCGAACCGTATACTTGTTGAATTGTTAAAGGGATTTTAGTATTTACTTTTATATCCGGGATTTGTGTGATGCAATCCTTTTTTGGTGGTAAATCCCCGGATGAGCTTGTAAATACCGTGAATTTTACATTGTGTAAACGTAAAAGTGTGGGAATTGTGGTTAAAAATGTATTGCTTTTTTTTAACGTGGTTGGGGTGGGATTTTGTGTGTTGCGTTTACTGGAAGTGGTGGTTATGGTGGTGTGTTGTGCGTGGTTTTGGGGTAGTTGTTTTGGTAGGAGATTTTTTGTGATTTTTACTTCATTCCCTTCTACTTTTCTTCATTATTTTGCTCCTCATCCTCTCCTTTCTTGTTCGTCTTCATTCATCATCATCTCCGCCTGCTTCTTTTCATTTCCCTTCCCTTCTTTCATCTTCCCTCTCCTCCTCTTTCCTCCCCCTCTTAGTCATCTTTCGTTTTTGTCCCCCTTCACCTCAGCTCCCACACTCCTCCTTCTTTTCAATCTTCTTTTCTCATATTTCATCTTCCTCCTCCTCCTCCTCCTCCTCCTCCTCCTCCTCCTCCTCCTCCTCCTCCCTCCTCCTCCTCGTCTCCCTCCTTTAATTACTGAACAAAGACGAAAAAAATAAAATACCTATAAAACCTAAAGGAAAATATCAATACTTTTATGAAAAAATGTAAAAATTAACCAAAAATAAAGAAAAAGTTGAAAATTATTGAAAAGTTGACAAATGACTTTACTCAAATACCGAAGAAAATGTAAAGATAATAAGTGACAAAAATATCAGTAAATATTTGTGTCACTTATATAAAAAATACTGATTTAAATAAAATAATTGACCTCGTTTACAAATTTTTTTAGATACATGACCAAAACCATCCGCCATACTTACCTCCCACATGCAGGTATTTTCAATTAATAACTGGTGTGAGGAGAAGGAAGGGGAGGAGGAGGAGTGGCACAGATGGAGGAGAGGAAGGGAGGAGGGGGTGAGAGGAACATCAAGGAGGTAGACCACAGCTTGAGGGACGACGAAAACCGGACCTTATTTACCCACTCCATAAAGCTCTATTTCCAGCCCTATTGTCTTGATGAACTTAGGCCATTAAAGTTGGTTCTTGGTGAGGGAGGGGGCTTCCAGAGGCGTTTGTGCCTGATGATATAACTCCAGTAATTGCCGAGGTCCAGCCCCCATCGGCCTCTCAGCCCCATCGGCCTCTCAGCCCCACAGATATAAAGGGGAACCACAAAACAACTAGACACATGGAGTTTATGAGTCAAATTTTTGGATCGTCGGCTTGCTGTGGGGTATGGGGTGGTGGGGGAGGGGTTAAGGGGGGATCAGGGGAGACAGTGAATTAAGGGGAGAGAAGGGGTAATGGGGAAGATTATGGGATATCAAGGAGACAGATCATGGAAGGAAGGGATGAGGTGTAGTTTGTGGTCTGAGAAATAATCGTTTTACCATCAAGTAAATCACCTAGAAGAGGTTTTTTTTACCACTACGATATAATAAATAATATATGTTGTATAATAATCAATGGTTTAAAACCGTACTTGAAAAAAAAAAGATATCCTCTATACGGGAAAAAATATCCATTAGTCAGATCAGGAAAGGACGAATAAATAATTAAAACATTCCTCGTTGAGAACATGACGTTGGTAATAGTTTAATAAGAAAAATGGTTCTGTTGGGCAATTAATTGTTTTCGTTATTAGAAAATTTCTTACAGTAGCTAATTGTTCGACCTTCTGCTCCCAACCTGGAGTTCAGAGTTTCCTTGCGACTGTAAATATTCTTGTGGATAACATTACGTCTGTCTGTCTGTCTGTCTGTCTGTCTGTCTGATGTCCACACAGTAACTAAACTCACATTGGGCTCATTACAACTATATTTGGCTCATATGTTCAGTGTACACAGTTGATGAGTCTTATTGACTTTGATCTTAGTGGAGGGAAGGTGTTGGCCAAATATCATTGATGACTCGAGTTCACCTTTTGATTGAGAAACGTGCAGGTGAGAGTCCTACCTTGACCACGTATTAGATGACAGTATTACTGTTATCGTTGTGTTTGTTCTTTTCTCTTACTTTTCTTCCTTCTCCTCTCTTATCTCTTCTTTCTTCCATCCCTCTTTACTCTTCTTCTGCCCTTGGTCACTCCTCCGTCTTGACATTTCTCTTCCCTTTCTTCTTCCTGACTACGTCTCCCATTCCTCTTCCTCCCCTCTCTAATATCCTCCTATCACTCATCATTTTTTCTTCTTTTTCCTCTTCTTTGCTTTTAATCTAAGTCTTGCTCCTTTATTTTCCTTCCTTCCTTCCTTCCTTCCTTCCTTCCTTCCTTCCTTCCTTCCTTCCAAACCATTATAAGTAGTTTTCCCTTTTTACTATTTTTCTGCAGTCTTTCCTCCCTCCCTCCTTCCCTTCCTCCCTCCTTTCCACTCTGCAGTCTTACTTTTACTCCTCCTTCCCGCTCCTCACCTCCCCAAAACCCCTCCGTTCCTCCTCCTTCTCACCCCCCTTCCCCCCTCTCTCCCTCTCTGCCTCCGGCGTCGTTTTTGTGGGCGTGGACGAGCATGTTATTGCGTGACTGGGATGGCCAAGATCCTCCTCCCAGGTCGAGGGGCTGCAGGACAGTCAGTCAGACGGACACCAATCCTAACCTAACCTATCCTTACCTTTAGGATTGGTGGACTTAGGATTCGGGTATATTAGGATTATGGTTACTTGAATTAAGTCTCTCTCTCTCTCTCTCTCTCTCTCTCTCTCTCTCTCTCTCTCTCTCTCTCTCCTCTCTCTCTCTCTCGTCCTCAGACAATCCCTCCTTTATCCAGCTCCCCCCTCCTTCCTCTATCTCGCCACTCCAACAATCCAACCTCCTCCTCCATCTCCCTCCTTCCACTTACCCTCCTCAACAAACCTCCACCTTCCTCCATCTTAGCTTTGGAACTCCACGCATGCATATCTCACACCGCTCCCCACCCCAGGGTTCGAGCAGGCAGTAAACTCCAAAGTGGCAGCATTTTATAATACCGTAAAATTTTTAGATCATGGTAAGATGAAAGAGTGGAATATTATCTACCTGGGGCGGGGAGAGGGAGAGAGAGAGAGAGAGAGAGAGAGGAGAGAGAGAGAGAGAGAGAGAGAGAAGAAGAAGAAAGAAGAAGAGAGAGAGAGATTGTGTAAGGTATGGAGGAGATAGAGGAAAGTATAAATAAAGAAAAAAACAAGTAATATTGAGATAAAACAGAAAAGGAGAATAATAATTAGCGAAGGAGAAGGAAAAGACAGAAAATAGAAAGTGTGGAAAAGAACAAAGAAAATAGGCGAGAAAAAGACTTGGCGATAATCAAGAGAACAACAAGAGGAAAATCAACAGTGTGTGTGTGTGTGTGTGTGTGTGTGTGTGTGTGTGTGTGTGTGTGTGTGTGTGTGTGTGTGTGTGTTTATACTTTAATACCAAACGGGGCGGAGTTGAGTCATGGGGTAGTGTTAGGAGAGGGAGAAGGGAAGGGATGGGATGGGATATGATGGGATGGATAGGGGGGTAGAGGAGAGGGGATGGATGGGGGGAGGGTATGGATAGCTACAACTTTTAGTCGTAAATCAGCTGTTCAATGGTCTTGTGCCAGTGTTTGTGAGATACTGTCAGTCTGTTTTTACGACACAATACACACGTCTCTCTCTCTCTCTGTGTTTGTCTGTCTGTCTGTCTCTCTGTCTGATAACACCCCTCCTACCCCCCTCCCCGTTGCAGCTTATGGACATGGTGAGGTGATTTGGACATACATCACCACGTGTCCTAACTGCTGAAATAGGCACTTGTATGTATGAGTGTTATAGATCTATTACAGGGATACACACTGATTTGTTATTGTGTTGAGGGATGTATGTGTGGGAGATACATATACATATACATAGACATATACATATCCAGTATACATAACAGGGAAGTGTATACGCGAAGGTTATATTATTTGTCTCTGATACTGAAATTGGCATCGTTGTGGTAAGATTAACTATATTATTTCCTGTATTCCTTGGCTATATAATTTTCCCTGATTAATTGGGGGGAAAAATGGAAATAAATTCCAATAATAGAGGAAATCTATACTCAGTTTACTTCTTATATATTTCTTAGTAATATTCTCGTTTTATTAGAGAGAAAAACTTATTATATTTCTTTTTTTTTTACTTTCGGGGTCAATAATCAACCCTGTGTTAATTGGTCATTAGCTTACCTGTCCGTCTAATTGATTTCGTTGATTACATTCGTTAGTGTCGTTAATGGTGTCATGGTTTACCTGTTTTATTACCTGTGACCATTAGCTTCGTGGAGTGTTTTATTTACGTCTATTATTTTGAGTATTTTGTTCCTCTGTCGTCTCTCTTGGCATCTATTTGGAATATATGTTATTTGTTCGTAAAAGTACAAGATAAATGAGAGAGAGAGAGAGAGGGTAAGGGTGAGAGAGGGAAGGAGAGAGAGAATTAAGGTGAGAGATTATAATGTGATTAAGTTGTGTTGATAATTATACCTCAGTCTCCCCGGCGCCAGTGGTGTTAGATCCCCCTCCCCATTACTCAAGAGCTTGGGGCAGGTGTCGGGAAAGTGGCGAAAGTGTGTTAGATCAATTACCACAAACCACAACTTCCTCGCATAATGTAATGGCGGTGTTGTTATTATCATCTTGTGTTATAATGGCACTGTTTATTATTATTATTTCTCTATGAATTATTACGAATCTCAGTAATATAATCGAAATCGAAATATATACAGTGTTTTTTTTATGGGAAATAAGATGTATATATTTAACTGTATTTTAGGCTTAAGTACATTGCTTCGTTTAGGTGTTTAATACAAAGTTGATGAATGATTTTGAAATCAGATGAAAATATAAAGAAAATAGGGTTTTTTTTTCACTTTTGGCCTATTTTTCTTTTTGTCTTTCTTCTTTTTCATTTCTATATATCTATTTACCATTTATAGTTCATGTTCCTTCACGTTTCTCCCATTATATACTTTCTTCCATCACCTGTTCTCAATTCACTATTTCAATCTCCACGAATTGGATTATATCAACAAACTGTCTACAATTACACCTCCTCCGATTAAAATAGGGAACGTAGACAGATCAGTATTGAGAAGTAAACATTCAGGTAAAACAAGTTCATGGAAATTATTGATACGTGAAATCAAAGATCGTAAACTTGTCCACTTTGGCTAATTGGTTTGTTAAGAAAAATTCCAAAAATCATTGAAGAAGTTTTGATAAAAGTTTGATAACCACAAGTTTATCAAGACTCCGGCGTTCTTCACTAACTGTAATGAACGATACACCTTTGAGCCGAGGATGGGAACTTGGTTTATTTTTGACGTCGGTTTAATTTTTGACGTGAGTGGTTTATTTTTGACGTTATTGGTTTATTTTCTGACGTCGGTGGTTTATTGTTGTACGTTATTGGTTTATTGTTGACGTTAGTGGTTTAATGTTGATGTCAGTGTTTTAGTTTTGACGTTAGTGGTTTATATTCTGACGTCGGTGGTTTATTTTTGACGTTAGCGGTTTAATTTTTGACGTTAGTGTTTTTTTACGTTAGTGGTTTATATTTGACGTTAGCGGTTTATATTTGACGTTAGTGGTTTATTCTTGACGTTAGTGATTTATTTTGATTTAGTAGTTTATTTTGGACGTTAGTAGCTTATTTTCTGACGTTAATGGTTTATTATCTGCCGGCGTTGGATTAATTTATGATGTCAATGATTTATTTCACGTCAGTGGTTTATTTTTTGACGTTGGTGGTTTATTTCTGACGTCAGTGGTTTATTTTCTGACGTCATTTGAATCCATCTATATAGGCCACTGACCTCGCCATGTTGGTGCCATTTTTGTTGTGTCTGTTATTGTCAGTTGAATTTGTTCCTGTTGTAAAGTTTTGTTTTTATATGTACGCCTTGTAAAGTTTCTTTCCTATGTTATTATTATTGTTATTATTATTGTTGTTGTTGTTTTTGTTTTTCTTATTATCATTATTATTGTTGTTGTTGTTGTTTTTGTTTTGTTTTTATTTTTATTATTATTATTATTATTATTATTATTATTATTATTATTATTATTATTATTATTATTATTATTGTTGTTGTTGTTGTTGTTGTTGTTGTTGTTGTTGTTGTTGTTGTTGTTGTTATTAACCCCCAAACACTATTCCAACAGACAAATATCATCCGTAGATAAACGGAATCTGTCCTAAATTTGGTGGAGTTTGATGACTTCTGCTCAGTTTGTTTCAGTACTGTTATTAGTTTTTTGCTGTGACAGTATGTTGTGAATAGCATTTTTATCCTTTCCAGTGTTAACGCTATATTGTCCCGTGTGTGTGTGTGTGTGTGTGTGTGTGTGTGTGTGTTGGCACATAAGGGGAGGAGGGGACAGGTCACGTACTAAGGCTGTTTCACCCATCCAGCCAAACCCTGCCCTTGTATGTATGTCTAAAGACGTTGGGATAAGTATAGCAGGCGCCTCTTAAGTCATGTTGCAGATTTTAATTAAATGTTGAGCCATGGTTGAAGATTGCACACGACCTGTAATTAAAGCATGAGAGATGGTTACGGTTAGATTAGGTTAGGTTAGGTTGTTTATTACAGCATGATGATGGCCAATATGATCACACGTATTGTTATAGTCTTATATGTCGAGTTATGAGTATAATAATGTGAGGAATATGACGGAGGTTAATGCTGCTAATTGTTAATACCTCGTTAGGTTATATATTTTTAGATAGTCAGTTGGTTATGATGTCAGGTAATGCAACGTGACAATTTGCAGGTGATGGGGGTATTGTCAGGGCCTTATGACAGTGGTATAAAATGTTTAGAGTTATAATGTATCCTGTGAAATTTTAATTACCCGAACAATCAACCGTTCAATCCTATTTCACCTGAAGGATAATCACCCTAATGCTAATCTAGCTTGATTTGACCTGACCTAAGATTTGCATAATAATAATAATAATAACAATAATAATAATAATAATAATAATAATAATAATAATAATAATAATAATAATAATAATAATAATAATGGACTTGGTAGTTGGATGCTTTCACGATTTTAGTTGCCGACATTATCTGCTCAAATACTGTATTCAAATAGCCGCCACCAGCCTACTCACGCGATACCGTCGGGGTGAAGACAGCACCGTCGTCGGGGTAGAAACGATACCATCGGGATGAACACAATACAGTCGTGGGTATGTCTCGTTGTGTGTGTGTGTGTGTGTGTGTGTGTGTGTGTGTGGCGGAGCTTCTCTGAGGCGGACTTGGAGAGTTAAAGCAGCGTGTTCCCAGGGAGAGGTTCACGGCCTGTGTGATCATGTAAGAAGCTCACTTTACTCTCCCAGTATGTGACTGGTGGACGACGGTGCTATCCTGAGGAAGTACATCAGTATGGACACAGTGAAGCTCTTCGTTAGGAAATAAAGAGATATAATGGTATAATAGATCCTTATAGGGTTATACTTGAGGTCAGTGTTTGTAAAAATATATACAGTATGATGACCCTCGTGAACTGTCTCTTCCGGGTATAAAGTGGCAGGTATGATAACGGCCTCAAAGGTGTGAGACTGGCAGACACGTTCGACAGTAACTGAATCATTGCGCTCATCATCATCATCAAAAATAGATATACAAAAAAGCTGACTACAAAAGCTTGTTTTGTATTGTGTTAAAACATTATATATTGATTTTTTTTATAGAGTTTACCTAAAGCTTCTTTTTTCTCATTTTGAATGAGGAAATTACGACATTGGGCTGATGTTTGATGTCTCATTTTTATTTTTTATTTGTATTTGAATTAAGCAATTTGTTTTTAATTTAATTGGTTCATTCAGTGATTACAATAATGTAAGCCAACACTTTGTTTGTTTAGAATATATATAAACATGAATCACGAACACCTGCAGTGATTTATTTGCATATATATGTTTTTGTGTTTGTAAAGCAAAGCTGCTACGGTTGAAATAGTTGTTAAAACAAATGTTAACAAAAAAAGTTGGTAAAAAAAAAGATTAGGAACAAAGGCGGGGAGCCCTGGCACAGCCCCCTCTTTGACATTGACCACGGGTGGAAAAAGGACTGTGTGAAGGGGCGAGATTCACGAAGCTCTCTCTCTCTCTCTCTCTCTCTCTCTCTCTCTCTCTCTCTCTCTCTCTCTGCTTATTTTGCTTGTCTGTCTCTGCTTGCCCTCTATGTTTCCTTGTCCTTGCTTGCTTGTGTATGTCTATCTCTCTGATTGTATGTCTGTCTGGGGCTGTCTTTGTACCGACTACCCCGAGGGAAAGTAGGAATTAAAGTAACAAGTTACATAGTGTATACGAGTTACTCAGCCTACCTAACCCCCTTTGACTGTTGGGGGTGAGGGGTGCTTCATGGATCTTAGGGGGTGAAAAGGAGGGGGGCTCTCTCACCTTCCTTCCTTCCTTCCTTCCTTCCTTCCTTCCCCTCACCTCCACCACCATATCCTTTCTTCCTTCCTAATTCTCGCCTCCCCTACTTCCCAATTCTCTCTCTCTTCTTCACCCTTCCTCCTACTCCCTCATGCATTTCCCATTCTCCCATTCTTTCCCCCTCCTTCTACTCCCCCATCCCTTTCTCATCCTCCCATCCTTTCCCTCATCCTCCCATCCCTTCCTCATCCTCCTTACCTCCCCGCCGGCCCGCCACACGTGAGGGGAGAACACGCCAGACTCGGCTTAAAGAGGAGCTAGTGAGGGAGGGTTGTGGGTGGTAGAGGTGAGTGGCTACTGCTGCCGCTGCTGTTCGTGACATTTTGCCTGTGTGTGTGTGTGTGAGGGAGACAGACACTCGCACGTGTATTTCAACAGTAAGGAAGATTCACTGTTGGTGGTCGTGATATTTTGATTGGATTGTCTGATAGAAGTACGTCTGTGTGTCGATAACGGATGGTTGTATGTATGTATTGTGTATATGTTTGGATGAGTATGTGTCTGTGTGGGTGTGTGGGGGTGGGTGGGGGTGGGTGGATTTATACGTGCCTATCTGCCTGGCTATAGGTGTATTTGTCTACCTGTCAACTCTCTTTGTGCCTGATTGCTTTACCTTTTTTTTTTTTGTCTGTGACTGTAGGCATATGAGTATGTCTATTTACAGTTGTCTCTTTGTCTGTCTTCACTTTTCCTTTCATTTATTTTATCTCTTTGCTTGTGTGTGTGTGTGTGTGTTTTGTTTGACTGCCTGGGTGGGTATGTGTTACGGTTTTCCTTCGTTCACGTCTGCCTCCCTTCCTAACTGATTGACTGTCTGTCTTTCTCCCTGTCTCTATCTGTCTGTCTTTCTCCCTGTCTCTATCCCGCCCCTCCTGCGTGCCTGCCGACCTGCCCTTCTGACTGCCATTCTTTCTTTCTGCTTTTCCTACCTGTGCTGGACGAGCTTGCGTGTGTAGCCGCACTTAGGTCGGGCTGATGCAGTCACCGACAGCACTAAGCCCTCCAGCAGGTTAGGCTGACCCCGACTTACTTGCCCTGACCCAGATGTCCCCTTAGTCTGTCGCAGTCTAACCCCTGGACTGATCTCGGCTGACCCTGGCTGACCTCGACGGCTCTGACGATGTGAGGAGCCCCCTGCCCTTCTTAATGCTCTCTCTCCTGTGGCCGCCCTCCTTCCTCCTACCTTCATCCTTGGTTTTCAGTTTTCTATTATTTTTGTTTTTAACATTTCTCTCAACATCCCAGTCCCCTTCTCTTCTCTCTTTCCTTACACTCCTCCCCTTTCTTCTCTTCCTCCTCTTCCTCCTCTTCGCACCCCCTCTTCCCCCTCTTCCCTTTCCTCACCCCCTTCCCTCCTCTTCCCTTTCTTCCTCCTTCTCTTCCGTTTCTACTCTTCGCACCCCCCCTCTTCCCTTTCCTCATCCCCTTCCTCCTCTTCCCTTTCCTCCTCTTCCAGAACATCTCATTACACCAACTTATCTGTTATCTTCCTACTTACCTTTCAGTCCATTTCCTCTGCTTATTATCATCCCACTCTGCTTCCTTGTCAAAATCTCCTCCTTCCACCATCTTTATCTCTACTATCTGCTTCTTATTCGCTGTCTCCCTCATTTTTAAGGCCGTTAGCGAGACGTCCCTTCGTTCTTATCTTTCTCCAGGTTCGCTTTTAAGACGAAAGAGGGAAGAGAGAGAAAAGGGAAGATAAGGATGAATGAATGAATGAATGAAATGAGAAGTAGGTAGAGAAAGGAGGGATGGAGTAGAGAGAGAGAGAGTAATGATGATGGACGTAAAGGGAAAGCAGAGAGAGAGAGAGAGAGAGAGACAGAGAGAGAGAGAGACAGAGAGAGAGAGTGTGTGTGTAATGGAAAAGAGGATTAGAAGGATTAGAAAAAACAGAAAAGGATACCCGGAGAGATTACAAGAGGAAGAGGAAAGTCAAGGAAAAGAGGGAACAGTGAGAGAGGAATAATGCAAGGAGGGAAGTAAACACCAAAAAAGAAAAGGAAAAAGTGATAAATAAGGGAAATAGTTACGAATGAAAATAATAATAAATAAATAAATTTAATCAAGTGAGAGAAAGAAATAAATGAAGTGGAGAAGGAAAATAAAATAAGAAAGAAAAGTGAAAGAAATTTAATGCAGTGTTTATGTGGGCCAATTCGACTATGTCATTCCAAAGCGTCTGCATGTACGTCGTGTTTATCTCTCTCTCTCTCTCTCTCTCTCTCTCAAAGGGTCGTACGATAAATTTCCCTTCGAGTTGCTGATGTGAGAGTGCGTTTTATGTCACACAATCGCGATAAGATTAGGAAATACATTGTCAGAGGATAGTACGATAGTTCTCCTATACTCTAATTGGCTATTTAAGGACAATCTCTAATTGGCTCGTTCATGGTACTAATTGGAGATTATATGGGCTATGTTATGGGTTATGTTAAGGGTTGGGGGGGGGAGTAGTGTTTTAAGGAATGAAATGACGTCAAAAATGCGCCGAGACTCTACCAGATTCGCTCCCATGCCCTCCAAGAAATGATTAACTTTGAGATTTTTGGGGGAGGAAAACTTGATCTCGGGATACTAACACCCCGCTGACGTCATGGTAAACAAAGCTAGTTAACTCACTCTGAGAGGAGGAACAAGTGAGGGGAAGGGGAAGAGAAAGGAGGGGCAAGGGAGGACAGAGGAAGGAGGGGACGTCAGGAGCATCAAGGGAGAGGGAGGGAGAGGATTGGAGAGGGGCGTGAATGGGGAGAGAGAGGGAGGGAGTAAGAGGGAGGGAGGGAGGGGTGAGAGGCGATATGTTGCCTGGGCCGGAGGTAATTTGCAGGAGTCTGTACATTGTTGTTAATTTACGACTTGTGAAGTGTGTGAGGCAACCAAGGATTCATCAACGTTTGTATGTGTGTGTGTGTGTGTGTGTGTGTGTGTGTGTGTGTGTGTGTGTGTGTGTGTGTGTCAGCCAGAACCCAATATTTGACCCATCACAAATAAGTATATATATGTCTCATTGCTCCTTATATTATCTCATCTTGTGTGTCTCATGAGCTGGTAGTCGACCCTGAAACTCTCTTGATGTATAAACTCGGTCAAATGTACCAATTCGGCTTATTGCCAACTTGTGCTGTTTTGTCCAGAAAGTTTTATCAGTGCATCAGAGGCAGCAGGAGGAGAGAGTGTTGTATTGGTAGTCTCTCTCTCTCTCTCTCTCTCTCTCTCTCTCTCTCTCTCTCTCTCTCTCTCTCTCTCAAAAATACATAAATATACACCCACGTTGAATCCACTTACTGTATGCAATAATATATATACATCTACGTGCATAAATTTATACAGCCATAAATTATGTAGTTACCTGAAGATACGTACATATCCTAATCCAATAGTCATTCCCGTAGACAGCTCAGAAGACATACGGCTGGCAGGTATTCACTTCCACACATTCAGTACACGAACAAACCCCGACTACTGTACTCTAGGGAGATAACAAGCCTCGGTGACCTTGACCTTGACCTTTGAACCCAGTGATGTGAAGAGTACAGTGTTTGTTGATAGTGTGTGATTTGTGGTTGTTGTTATTGTTTGTATGTGTCGCTGTTGTTGTTTGTCTCTGTTGTTGTTTGTGTTTATCGTTGTTGTTGTTGTTGTTTGTATTTGTCGATGTTGTTGTTGTTGTTTGTTTTTGTCGCTGTTGTTGTTTTTGTTTGTCGCTGTTGTTCTTGTTGTTTTTGTTTGTCACTATTGTTTATATTTGTCGGTGGTGTTGTTTGTTTTTGTCGCTGTTCTTGTTGTTGTTTGTGTTTGTCGCTGTATGAGTTCTTATTTCGGTTCATATATATATATCTAGAGTCCCATGTAAACACATCTTTATATATCCAGTCTATGTAGTTTGGCTGTGTCTTGTATTCCAGTGACATACCTGTATACGCTAATGATTACCTGAGTCACAGAGAGAATATTTATACGCAAGCTACCTAACCTACGCCCTTTAACGCATTTTTTACCACTTCTTTCTTAATACTTTTAGGGGGGGGGGCGTAAAATGACACGAGGAACAGCCAACACAACTCACACTCTTGTACGTGGGCCTGAAAAGGGCGGCCCAAGTCAGAGAAACAAACAGATGGCTGAAGATGAAAAGTTTTATTGAGTTTTACGATTTGGTGGCAAGTTATATTGAATTTGGGAATTGTTAAAAGCATATACAGCAGCCAAGTGGTAAGATGTCCTTGTAAAAATACCTGGAAAATGTGGCTAAGTGTATTGTGAGTTTTATCCTTATTTTTTTTCAGCTCACCTGGCAGCATGAAGGTCCACCTGGCCAATTATAACGCGTCACCTTCTGTCAATCCAGCCGTAAACGTCAGCTTGTTAGCACTCTATTGATTCCAGTTTTCGACAATTATTTTTCTTCCCTTTTTTTCTGAATTATATCCAATTTTTATTCGTTCTCTTTCGGCTGGGAGGTAGAGCGATCGGTGTGCGTCGGACTGTCTTCCTATCTCTCTACCTTGTCTGTCTGTAATGAAAAAGGCAAAGGAATGTAAGATTAATTTTATGAATAAGTCCGTGATGTACATACCAAGATAAGTCCGTACGTCCGTTCTTGATGATGTATGTGGATGGGTGGTGTGGTGTGGTGTGGTGTGGCGTGGTGTGGTGTGGTGTGGCGTGGCGTGGTGTGGTGTGGTGTCTACCTACCAAGAGTGAAGTGCCGCGCCAGTATGTTCGTCCAACCCTACGTGGGCCATAAGACGGTACAATAAATCAGTCGACCATTTTTTTTACTCGACCGACTTTGGCAGAGTTCGTCACAGATGGTGTGTGTGTGTGTGTGTGGAGGGGGTTGAGGTGTATGGGCCAAAGATATTTACGCTTCGTTGATTTTTGGTTGAGTTATGATCCTTATATTTTATAAGAAGCCACCACACAGCTGGAGAGAGAGAGAGAGAGAGAGAGAGAGAGAGAGAGAGAGAGACTTATGAATAATTTTTTCGTGTGACTTTTGTTTTTTGGTCTGTCAAATATGGCCATCCCCGCAGTCATCTTGGATTTTGTTTAATAATATGGTATTAGTGAGGACTTAAGTGAAGGTGATGTACACACTTTTAAACCCTTGAGTGTGATGACCTAATCCTCTAAATACATAGTATAATTAGACCATTGAGTAAGACCATTAGTAAAGTGTCTGAATCTCTTGTAAACAGTGATGACGTTTTACCTTGATCCAGATGACACATACTCAGGTAGCCACATACTCAGGTAGCCACATACTCAGGTAGCCACATAACATCAACAATTCTTAAATGAACATAAATCACATTCACTTTTTTTCTGAATTAACAAGCATCAGTGAGTAATTCAAATATGTTAAATTATGAATGGTAAATAAAATGTTAAATTATGGATATTTTAACTTGAAAGGCACTTGATGTATTTTTCCCAGATATATTCACCCGTGCTTATAATCATCATTAATTAATAAATAGTACATCGCCACTATGCTAAGTACCTTCATTAACTCGCTCATTGTACCGTAATGCATCGATGTACTTCCGGAGGCGATCATATTAGCAAACTTAATTATAACAGGAATTATTTTCTTTTAAAGGCAATTCACCAGGTGTGTATGTGTGTGTGTGTGTGTGTGTGTGTGTGTGTGTGTGTGTGTGTGTGTGTGTGTGTGTGTGTGTGTGTGTGTGTGTGTGTGTGTGTGTGTGTGTGTGTGTGTGTCCTTTCATTTCTTCCTTCCTTCCTCCTTCTTTCCTTCATCCTCTATATTTCTTTCCCTCCTCTTCCTTTTTCCTTCCTTCCCGTCTCTCCTCCTCCTCCCTCCTGTCTTCCTCCTCCCTCCCTCCTCCCTCCTCCTCCTCCCTCCCTCCCTCCTCTCCCTCCCTCCTTCCCTCCTTGTCTTGTTAGCTCGGCTCCAGACCACAATATAGAGAATCGAATCTACCACGGAACGTAAAATTGGATTTTATTTTGTACAATGATTGGTGTTCCGAACGATGGTGTTCCTTGCGCTGGTTGGTGTTCCGTACTTTGGTTAGTGTTCCGTACGTTTGTTGGTGTTCCGTGCGTTGGTTGATGTCCTGTTGATGTTTTAGGTTCCGTAAGATGGTTCAATGTTCCGTAAAATCGTCTGTGTTCCGTCTCAGGTTTAACAGGTGCTTTGGAGAGACCATATAGTATTAACACACGTACTAAAACTGTCATGACCTTTTCTGACCCCTTTCCAGATCATTTTGTCCAAGAGCTTCTGTTTCCAAAATCCAGTCAGGCTAGGTTAGGTTAGGTTAGGTTAGGTTAGGTTAGGTTAGGTTAGGTTAGGTTGGTGAGGTTAGGTTAGGTTGGTGAGGTTAAGGTTAGGTTAAGGTTCTGGATCGCCTATATTAACGACCCTCAGTTAGGCTAGGTTAAGGTTCTAGATCTCATATTAACGACCCTCAATTAGGATAGGTTAGGTTAGGGTTCTGGATCTCTCTAACTTAGGGAGATCATTTAACGTAGGAGACCGTGAGGCTCAGGAGGCAGCGAGGAAGAGTCTTTATTGCCAACGATAACTGGCTCACTCCCTAGTTAATGGACCGGATGTGTATAGCTGGCTGCCGATAAACTTGGCTTAGGGTGTAGCTGACTGGCTGGCTGGAGGTGTAGCTGACTGGCTGGAGGTGTAGCTGACTGGCTGGAGGTGTAGCTGACTGGTGGTGGGTGTAGCTGACTGGCTGGTGGTGTAGCTGACTGGCTGGTGGTGTAGCTGACTGGCTGGAGGTGTAGCTGACTGGCTGGAGGTGTAGCTGACTGGCTGGTGGTGTAGCTGACTGGGTTTGTGATGAACTAGAGGATTGTATGGGTGTAGAAGTGTATATTTAGCTGGCTGGAAATATAGCTTACTGAGGACACAGCTAATTCAGGATATAGCTGACTAGGGTCGTACATAGTGTATCCCTCGGTGGCTGACCATACAAGAATGAGGTCAAGCTTATGGGCTATCAGTCTTATTTGTTCTCTCAGCTGAAGCTAGTCGCCTGGCTCAGCGTCTGTGTGTGTGTGTGTGTGTGAGAGAGAGAGAGAGAGAGAGAGAGAGAGAGAGAGAGAGAGAGAGAGGTACAAGTCATTATTATTGTTGGTTTATATGTTGGCGATACATACGAAGCATACAAAATCAATTTGGTCTCTCTCTCTCTCTCTCTCTCTCTCGCCTCACTTATTCGATTTGGGGTTCATATAAACAAGCACAATTTGGATCACAGAGGTCAAAGGCTTCTATATTTCGACTTGTTATGAAGCAAAATGGTTCACTTTTACCGAGGGGTTCATTGCATTCCTCATTGTGGGTTTAAATGAAATAGAACCCCTGTGAGAAGTGACTGAGATCCGGATTCTGGGGTTCACTGCCTTACCCGAAGTTAGGATGGTTCATTTACTCTTAACTCAGGTTTCGTACAGGAGTGAGATTCAAAGAGTTGACTGCCTTCTTCATTTCGTGTTTATATGAAGGGAGTTACGACTCTTAGGAAGGGAATGTGAGACGTAAATTGGTGTTTATAGTCGGCTGTGTTGTGGATGGCTCATGATAAATATCGGTGTTTGTCCAGATACCGTGTTGATGTTTATGACTCTTCTCAGTGTGTGTGGGGGTGGGTGGGGGGTGGAGGAGGGGTTGTTTGTTTTGTATGTGTGGAACAGGAATGGGTTATTGTTTGTTTTTGTATGTTTGAGAGGAAGGGGTTTCTTTCTGTGTGTGGGAGGGGGAGGGTTGTGTGTTTGGAAGTGGGTTTTGTCTGTGTGGTGGAGTGTTTGTGTGGAGGGGGGAAGTTTGTTTATTTAGGTAGGTTTAAAACTGCGGCTTATCCTCACCTGCTGTTTTTTGTTCTCACCTTTTATCTTTCACATTACCTGTCTCCCTCATTACCTCCTCTCCCTCACCTCCTCTTCCTCATTACCTGTCTCCCTCACCATCTCTCCCTCATTACCTTCTCTCCCTCACCACCTCTCCCTCATTACCTCCTCTCCCTCACCACTCTCCCTCATTACCTGTCTCCCCACCTCCTCTCCCTCATTACCTGTCTCCCCACCTCCCTGTAACTTGTTTATCCCTGAATCGAAGCTCTGACTAGGGAGATGGATGTCTTCCCCCCCCACCCCCATGCACCACCTCCTCTTCCACCTGCACCACCTCCCCTCTCCCACCTGTACCACCTCCTTTCCTCCCCTTCTGTCCCCTCCCTTCCTCCACCTCTTTCCTCTCCGCCATTTACCCTATTCTTCTTTCCTATCTTTTCTTCTCCATTTCTTTTCCTCTTCCTGTTTGTTTTCCTTTCCCCTTCTCTCTTCATCCCCCCCTTTCTTTTACCCTCCCTTTCTCTTCCTTTATCTCTTGTCCTCTCCCTTTCTCTCTCTTCCTCTCCCTTTACCTCGTAGCGTTGTTAGTTGAAATGTTTACCTTCCGTTTCTATACCTTAAATAAATTCACAATATTGTTTATAGAATGACCTGTGTGTGTTTGACCTCCCACCTTGTATCGGGAATGAACGACGGAAATAACAAGGACAGTAAACACGGTCCCAATACTAGTGATGTTTTTAACAATATCCGCGGAGTCGTGGCTGTCACTCCTTCCCCGTGTAGAGATCGAAGTGGAGTTCCTCAAACCTTTGGCCGGTAAGACTGGCAAGGGCGGATATGGAGGTCTTTTGTGTAGTAGTGTGAGGGGAAATTCAGGTGGGCGAGGGGAAGGTGGGTGTGAGGGAGTGTGAGGATGGGTGGGTGTGGATGGGCGTAGAGAGGTGGATATCTTTTGGATGTAGGGGTGAGAGGACTGTGGGTGAGGGGTGGTGAGTGTGGGTGAGAGGAGGTGGATGTGTGTTGGATGTGGTTGTAAGAGGGATTTGTAGTTGGATGAATGGATGTGGGTGTTTGGATTTATTTAGGCTGGTGTGTATGTGTGTGTGTGTGTGTGTGTGTGTGTGTGTGTGTGTGTGTGTGTGTGTGTGTGTGTGTGTGTGTGTGTGTCGGGTCTCTCAGCGTGGTGTGTAGGAAGCAACAGTTATCTCCGGTGCCGTCCCTCACAAAATAAAACTATTACTTGTTACTGTAGGGAAAACTTACCTAAATGTGTTGACTTTTTGTTATGTCGGCGCTGCTCTTCGACATTATTTGCTACATTAAACAAGTTCAACAGACTGTATTAATTCCTTAGTTTAAATGTCTATTTTAAGGTCATCGTAAAAATAATCCAGGTATTTTCAGGTATTTTGGATCTGAATAATGAATGTGTGTACATTATCACTACGCTGGCACGTGTTGAATCACGGCAGGACAGGGGGTTGTGTTACGGCGCGTGTACAGATAGTTTCTTTCGTGGCCCTAACACCTTTTTTCCCCGGTGCCAGAGGAGAGTGCCACTTGTGACCCTCGCCAGGATATGTTTCATGGGTCATAACCTGAGTCGTGACACTAGGAAAATTGGTCCGTTTCCATCCCCCTCCCCCCTCCATCTATTAATTTAATGTTCCGTGACGTTGTTCTTGTCTGTGTGTGTGTGTGTGTGTGTGTGTGTGTGTGTGTGTGTGTGTGTGTGTCCAAAACATATGATCAGGTGTTCACTGCTTAAAGAGAAGAACCTCAGGTGGGTATCAGGTGAGACTATATCGTCTTTAACAGGAAACAATCGTGTTAAAGGAGTCCTTCCAATGTTTCCCCAGGTAGAAATAAGACCCTTTAATAATGCTACACCTTATTTACTAGCTGACACAGGTGAGTTAACGAGGTAATTACTGTTTGATGGATGGAAATATTTTAAGTGAAAGTATTTAATTGGGGGATATATTTTAAGGTGAAAATTATACATTAAAGGGAAAAGTGTGTAGGTGAAAGTTGTCGATTGAATAAGGAGGAATATTTTAGGTAATATTTACAGATTAATTAAAGGACACAGGTAAGGTGTTAATAGTTAATCAATATAGGAAAATATTTGAAGGTGAAATTTGTAGATTGTAAATGGGAAATATTCGAGATAACTGGAGGAATAATGGGCCATATAATCGTGTGTTAATTACAGTTCCGGGTTAATTGTGTGAAATAATTAAAATGGTAATTACCCATGTATTGTTAAGGTGAGACAATAAGATGATAATTGGTAAGAGGAATAATAAATATGATGTCTGTCTGGCTGTCTTTCTTTCTGTCTGTCTGTCTGTCTGTCTGTCTGTCTGTCTGTCTGTCTGTCTGTCTGTCTGTCTGTCTGTCTCGATTTACAGTTATTTTCTTTAAATTTTGTCTGTTTGTTATTTTCTGTCCGTCCGTCTGTATATATATACACCTGTCTAGCTGTATATATACCTGACTGTCTATATATCTGTCCATCTCTATCTATATACTGTACCTGTCCATCTCTGTCTATTTACCTGTGTGTCTGTGTATATATCTATCCGTCTATCTTTCTGTCTGCCTGTCTGTCTCAATTTATGTATATCTTTCTCTTGTGTTAAGTAAAGACAACACGAGGAAAATTATAGGTCGTTTACAGGATCTGAAATTAACATAACTCAACTTAACTGGAATACTAAAGAAAATTTTTAAATTTATGGCCATTTTGTTTACTCATTTTGCCTCCTGGGGTAATTTCATCATCTGAGGGATTTTTTTTTTGTATAGCCTTTTTTTTTGTATCACGTGTGTTTTTTTTTGTATCACATGTGTTTGTTTTTGTATCACATGTGTTTGTTTTTGTATCACGTGTTTGTTTTTGTATCGCGTGTGTTTGTTTTTGTATCACATGTGTTTGTTTTTGTATCACATGTGTTTGTTTTTGTATCGCGTGTGTTTGTTTTTGTATCGCGTGTGTTTGTTTTTGTATTACGTATTAAGTATTTTTGTAACAGGTGTCATTTTAATATTAACACGTGTGATATTACTTTACTCCAAAGGTATTTTTGGTATTATTAACATGTGTTTTATTTTTTTTTATCCAAAGCACAGGAATAAATATTTTTCTTTTACTGATACTGTTTTTGTCTATTTTCAGGTGAGTTGTTGTTCTGTCCACTATCAAGTATCGTTGAGGTAAGAACATACATGTGTGTGTGTGTGTGTGTGTGTAGGTGTGTGTGTAACGTTCAAAAATAAAATGCACTTTACACTAGTAAATCCATCATAAGAACATAAGAAAATAAGGAGTCTGCAATAGGCTGGTTGGCCTGTGCATGGCAGCTCCTGTCGAGTTACTACCACTTTCTATCATCCATGAATCTATCTAGCCTCCTTTGAAATCCTTTCCAGAGTTCCCTGCATCTTACTACAAAGTTGCTAAGCTTGTTCCACTCGTCCACCACCTCATTTGTGAACCAGTTCCTTCCTATCTCCCTCCTAAACCCAAACTTATCCAACTTGAATCCGTTGTTCCGAGTCCTATCCTGCTCGGATATTATAAGAACTTTATCTATATCACCTTTATTGGTTCCTTTCACCCACTTGAATACTTCTATCATATCTCCCCGCACTCTTCGTCTTTCTAGGGAATGCAAGTTAAGTTTCTTTAACCTATCCTGATATGGAAGGTTTCTAAGTCCCGGAATCATTTTTGTCATTCTTCGCTGCACCTACTCTAGTGAATTTATATCCATTCTATAATAGGGGCACCTGAACTGAACCGCATAATCGAGGTGCGGCCTGACTAGCGCAAGATATAGCTGCAATAAGACCTCTGCACTCTTGTTACTTACACTTCTAGATATAAAACCCAATACTCTGTTTACCTTATTTCGAACATTAACGCACTGTTTTCTAGGCCGTAGGTCCGGGCTTACAAGTACCCCTAGGTCTCTTTCACAAGTCGACTTCTCTAGGTTGATGTTGTTAAGGTTGTATACATTGTAAGTATTTGTTCTTCCAATATTAAGTACGCTGCACTTGCTGGTGTTGAATTTCATTAGCTATTTTTCAGACCACCCCTGCAGTTTATTTAGATCCTCCTGTAATGCATTTGCATCCTGCCCTGAATTAATTTGCCGCCCTATTTTGGTGTCATCCGCAAACTTGCTTATGTCACTGCTATATTATGTCACTTGGCTATATTTAAAACCCCAATTCTCGTCTTATTCGACTTCGATCTCAGATAAGTGACAGTAAGGCCAAAAAAAACCCACTATAGCGAGAGACTAGATAACATTTTTATATCATGGTAGGCGAACCAGGAATTCACCATGATAGTTAACCGAGTGAGATGCCGCTTCTCTCATTGTGTACCCTGATATAAATGCTAATGTGAGTGCATTTATGACCCGGTCCAATTTTTTCCCCTCGCCCAGATTTGACTATGAACCATGAATACAAAATGCCTCTTGTTAGCCATCAGTGACGGAGAAACGTGTCTGGATTATTAGTATTATTCTTCTTTTGATGTTTTGGGAAAGATGTTTTAGTGTGTGTGTGTGTGTGTGTGTGTGTGTGTGTGTGTGTGTGTGTGTGTGTGTGTGTGTGTGTGTGTGTGTGTGTGTGTGTGTGTGTGTGTGTGTGTGTGTGTGTGTGTGTGTGTGTGTGGTGTGTGTGTGTGTGTGTGTGTGTGTGTGTGTGTGTGTGTGTGTGCGCGCGCTAATTTATTTACTTATATCGGTATTCATTTGTTTTTTTTATATAAATGACGTGAACTGCAATATCATTTTTAGGGGCTGACGCTCTTAATTATTTCATACAGTATATTAAAAAACTTATTTTTATTTATATATTATTTCAACCTTGCCTAACCTAACCTAACTCAACCTCACCTCACCTCACCTCACCTCACCTCACCTCACCTCACCTCACCTCACCGCACCTCACCTCACCTCACCACAACATTCCGGTACATACAGTGAATATTACCATGGCATCTTATCACTTCACTGCATAAAGTTACTTAATATGTATTCACGGTCGCGCCCAAACTGTACACAATACGACTCCCCGAGAATTTATACCCACCCAAAAAAAGTTTACAAAAGTCGATAAAAGTCATAGTTTGTAGAGATTAAAACGCCGTGAATTATGTGGTATTGTAATTCTTTTAAAAGTGTAGAAGTGAGGATCAAGTGAAGATTAGACACCCCGGTTCATTTGATTATTGAACAATCTATCTCTACATGGTGGTGGGTGTGGGTTAGGTTAGGTTAGGTTATCGTTAGGGTGGTTAATGATCATTATGTAATAAGCTGGGGTGTCTAATCTTCAGATGAAAACAGTAGAAGTAAGGGCAATAAAGTGTACATAGGGGGAGGGAGGGAAGTGTTAAGTGACTTCAAAAGTATAAGTTGAAAAAAGTGACTTATTTTATCTATTGTAAATAATGTAATGTTTTTAATTAGGGGTTAATTATCACTTTTTACCTTTCACTGACAATCAATTTCCAAAATGGATTTATATTATATATGTAGACTAGATTACTTTTGAATGTAATTATCTCCTTTAAATATAATTACCACCTTAAATAATTCTCTCCCTTAAACGATGAGTTTTCCTTTAATTGGGAACCTTTTTTTTTAAGAGGAGTTCATCCCTTTAAAAAATATTCCCTCAAATTGTGTTATTATTGCGTCTCTTATGTTGAATTATTTCTCTTTAAAGGAATTTCTCTCATAAATTGAATTCCTCCCGACAATATATATTCACTGTCGACTGTGATTTCCAGCAGATTTAAACCAAATTTCACTGAAGTCCTTTTCAAGCCTACCTGAACATTTGTGGAATAACGTAGTTGTTGTGTTGTGTGTCAGGTGTGTGTGTGTCAGGTGTGTGTTAGGTGCGTTAGGGGGTGTTAGTTGTGTGTCAGGTGTGTGCCAGGTGTAAATAGAGGTATAACACACTTCTGAAAAAAAGATCACATTTAACCTTTACTATTTGTTCCTATTAAATACTAATATATCTAATTACCAAATCAAATTGTTTCCTATTATAATTTAACAGATGCTAACTAATCCAAAGTCTCAATAAATCCTAGTATGGCAAATTCTTAATTAATCCTAATATGTCAACCCAAAAATATCATGTTATATCACAGTAAAATATGTTAATAGTAATACAGTATATCTCTGTATCATAAGGATTTCTATTATATCCTGATACTGATATATCCTAATAACTCCTATACCTCTATTGAAGAACAAAGTCAATATTCAGTCTTAGTTATATCTATTCATAATACATTGAATACATTCGAATATACATCATGAATAAATCGTATCTCGTAATACAGTATAATATATCCAATTAAGTCCAAATTATAAAAAAAATAAATCACGCTGGAGATGTCGTGTCATAATTGAAAATGTCATAAAAAAAAATTACCATCCATATTTGTTGACATTTAGAGGGAGGACTCGTTCATCTCTACTAATTCAGATCAGCAGCGGCGTCGGGTCTCCTGTGAATGAGTCACTGAACTTGCCTGGCGCTGGATGATTGGCTAAAAGTAATATTAAAGTTCTTCAATAAGGAAACATTGAACAGTAATATTAATTAGGTGTTTATGAGAGAGAGAGAGAGAGAGAGAGAGAGAGAGAGAGAGAGAGAGAGAGAGTGAGTTAAAAACACTATAATATTAATCTTTCTCTACCATGTGTGTGTGTGTATATATTTTATTACTGAAACTGTATATTTTGACTCGCAATTTGCCATTCAATAAACAAAATGCAATCAACAGACTCATCCAGTTAACGCACCCTGACACTAGACTGTTAACACCAACACACCCTGAAAACACACTCACTGATTACTCTTTTGGTGTTTATATTTAACAACCACAACACACCTCCTGATCTTGGTGATTATTCGTGTATGTGTCATGTATCAGTGTCCTATAGGTGTCTTAATTTCACTCAGAATCGGCCATAGTTGTGTTCTCTGGTTCCCGAGTGTTGAGGACGTCTGTTCTAAGAATAATCCAATGTATGCAAATTTTATGATGAATGCATTTGTTGATTAAGTTTCTCAGATAATTAGCGAGTATTAAACCTCATTGGAGGGTTAAGTGTAAGTACAGTGATTATTGAGTGTTATTGTTTTCATAATTATTAATGTGTTTTTTTTTTCAATTTCGTTCTATATTACATTTCTAAGGATCACATATTTTACTGACGATCAAAATTATTCACAATGAAGAATCTGAACGATGATAGGCTACGCTTGTTATAATTCTAAACTAAGTATTACAAATATCATGAATTATATTTTACAATATTATACACCCGAGGCTCAGTTTTCTTATATCAGTTTCCGATGAGAGCTTGTGTCTTCATTTTGGGGAACACTGCTGCTCTCAGGCACGTCTCGAGAAGAAGGTGAAATATATACGTAAAATTATCCTGAAACTTTGGGTGAGTGTCAACAAATCCCGTCCATGTTGATAGTAAGGGAGGGAGGGAGGGAGGGTGAATAGAAGACCTTTATCACGGGTCTTACTGCCATCTAGTGACCGAAATATACAACTATGAACCCAATCCCTAAAGAATCACACGTTACTATCCTCACTGATGATATGTTTACGTATATGATTCCGTTTATTTATTTATTCCACGACGCTGATATATTGCACGCAAAATGGGGCTTGAAATATTGTACTACTGGGACTATGCCTTCAGTAGAGGTTTTTTTGCTTTTATCTCAAATGCCCTCGAAAAGGATTAACGTGAGAATCCTGTGGGGCTCCTGGTCGCCTGCACAGGAAAGGGTGAAGAATCTTTGAAAGCTTTTACGATAAACTTTTGAAGTCTCTCTCTCTCTCTCAGTCTCCCCACCCCCACCCTCTCTCTCTCTCTCTCTCTCTCTCTCTCCTCTCTCTCTCTCTCTCTCTCCCCTCAATTAATCAACCTGTTTATTTGACTCGCTCCTCCGACCAAATATTTTCTTTACTCCTTGCGGCGTGGTTCTGAGCATTGATGGAAGTGGAAGGGAGAGGTGTGAGAAGGAATGAAGCGGCTGAATAGGAGAATGATTTATGGAGAGAAGGAAAGGGGAGTGGAGGAAGGAAGAGAAAGAATAAGGAGGAAGGAAGGAAGGAAGAGGAGGATTTGAAGGAAAAGAAGCCGATAAGGCACAAAAAAGGGGAAAAGGGAAAGGATGAGGAGGAGAAGGAGGACAAGGAGGTAGAAAGAAGAAATGGAGAAGGAAGGGAAGGAAGATAAAAAAAGCAAAGAGGTGGAAGAGAAGGATCATGAAGAAGTAAGGAGTAGGAGGAAGACAGTGAAGAAAAAGACGAAGAATTAAGAACGCTAAGAAGTTAATGAAGCAAATGAGAAAAGGAGAAAAAATAATAAATGCAGGAAGAAGAAGAAGAAAGTGGAAGAAGAAGAAGGAGAAAGTGGAAGAAGGATCGAGAAGACGGCGAAGAAGCAAGGAGGAGGAGGAGGAGGAGGTAGGTAGGTCTGAAACCTTATCGATAGAAAGTCCTGCAAAAAACACACAAGAGGTCTGCAAAGCCCTCTCCCTTCCTCCTCCTCCCTCCCCTCCCCTCCCCTCCCCTCCCCTCCCCTTCCCTCCCTCCCTCTCCCCTCAAGCCAGTATGGAGGGAACACAACACGCCCGCCGTCTGTGTTATTGAAGGTGCCTTGGAGGGTATAGTCGACCCCCAGCCGCCCGCTATCAGTTTTGTGTCGTGTCTGGGGTTAATGTTTGATCCACCTGTGGTCTTCCGGCAGGTGTGGTGGTGATTGGCTCTCTGCTCTGGTGCTCTAAATACCGTTCTTGTTTTGACTGAGGTGTTTTGTTGTTCTACACTTATACGGGTTAGATACACACACACACACACACACACACACACACAGAGGTAGGAATAACCTCTTCCATTCATGGTTCACAGGATTCAAAGGCCCATGGTCATTGAGATAAGTCCTACCACTAAACACTCCTGCAGCTTTTGAGGATATTGAGTTAGTTCTGTATTTACTTTGTGGTGGTGAGATAAAATAGCCAGGTGGACTCTATTACTACTACTAAAGACTTAATATGGGCTTTTGGGTACAGTTCTATTCACTCTGAGACTTAAAGTACCGTCTTTATGTCCTACTTACCACCCGGACTTGACTGTAACTGTTCCCTGTAAATATTTTCTTTTGGTATTTTGTTCCTTCGTGTGATAAAAAAAATAAGTAAGGGATATGGATGAAACTCTACAGACTATGGTTGGGAGAAGACGAAGATTATGAGGAACATATATCAAGATCACAGCCATATGTTATTCTTGGTCAAGTTTTATCTATATTCGTGCTCAAAACGCCGCCTTGGTCTAAACTTTGTTGTCGAGGATTTGGTTTTCGTGACATAAACAGTGGAATTTATAGTAAAAATGAGTGTTGTATTTATGCCCGGCCTTTGAGTTATCGTCTTGATATATGTGACCTTATTCTTATATCTCTTATGAAGTTTTGTTTAAATTGAGGTCGTCACTGGGTCGTGTTGCTCTCCTTCATCCATGGTCGTTGCTGCCAGTGACGCTACTTGAATTAAACTGTACACGGCGGTGGACACATTCCCCAGCGTTATTAATAGTGCCACTCCTCTCAGTCTCCACTCGTTTCATCTGGCAGTCTTAATTAATTGTCATTTTGTCGAAGGCAGCTGGGCGACACGGGTCTCTCCACCAAGCTGACCTAATCTGTTAATAGGGCAATGGTGGCGTATTCTCTTGACAGGGGGAGGACTGAGCTATTCTGTTAACTGGAAGGGTGCCGTTTTGTTGACAGGGGAAGTATGGCAGGGTATGTCATGGTAAGGTTGATATACTTACTTAACAGGGTACGACTGACACTCTGACAACAAGGAAAGGTTGGTGGCTGACTTGTTTATAAGACGAGGCTGACATATTCTTCTAACAGGAACAAGATTGACTGACGTTATATAGTTATAGTCAGTATATCCATGTTAACTAGTGGCTATAGCAGTTGTACATACTGTATTATATTTCAATTCACTTTATTAATACAAATAACGTCTATGTATAAATTAACTAAACTAATATACTACCCCTAGCTAACTGTATATTTTTCCATTATAAGAAAAGTATTATTTTTTATACATACCAATATGTCATGTATACGTGTATAATTTGCCTCTATATACACTTTTTCATTATTAACTGTATGTATATTAAGTGGATATTTTTTTTTATCGTTGTATACACACTGGTGGTATAATGAAGTCTCGAGGCACACGTCGACACCTGAAGGACAAAGTTTGTATACCTTTCTTTACGCTCGTCTAGGAATAAACTTGTATAAATTTGTGCTCCCCCGACGGTGTATATACAGTATGTGTGTGTGTCTGTGTGTGACATTGAGAAAGTGAGTGAGTGAGTGAGTGAGTGAGTGACACTTACCTCCTGCTAGAAGCTAACTTTCCCAGCCATCCTCGTCACGTGATAACTCCGTCGGGTATAGGGTTTCCCGTATCTTCCCGTAAGTGCTCTCTCTCTCTCTCTCTCTCTCTCTCTCTCTCTCTCTCTCTCCTGCTCTCTCTCTCTCTCTACTCTCTCTGCATAACCGCCGCCCACTCTCCTCCTCCCGTGTCCTTGCTTCCTCCCTCTCCCATGTCCTATTTCTCCCTCCCCGTCTTCTTGCCTCTCCTTCTCCCTCTCCATATTTTTGTTCTTCCTGCCGTCCCAACTCACCCTTTTCACCCTTCCTGTATCTTCCTGTTTTCCCATAAATCTTGTCCAGTAATTTAACCTTACTTGCATAATTTATTTCATCACCTTAAGCTTTTGCCTGCTTGTAATAATAATAATAATAATAATAATAATAATAAACCCTCTAACCTTTAACTTTATTTTATTCATTATTATTATTTAACTCATTTATATGCATTAGTTCGGTCACCTCTGTTGTTGTTATTTGGAGACTCATGACATTAAAGAAAATAATATAGACCAAACGGAAAATTTATTCGTATTCGTTCGTTCAATTTAACTTGTGGCGGATTATTCCACTCTCAGTACACCACAGTTTGGAGATTTCAATGAATAGAAGAGACGTCCCAGAGCAACACAAGAGATAACTCGTGTTAGTTATCGTGGAGTAAATATGGTCACTTGAGGGCCGTTGTTAAAGGGAACTCTGGCCTGCGTGGCGGGAACATTTTAAATGGCACATCCTAAGACGAGTGACTGGTGGTCTGACCTTCTTATTACGAATTCTTCTTAAGAATGCCACATGTGTTGATGTGAATAAGCACATTTTATTTGGTTTCATATTATTAGTAATTATGATTTATAAAAAGTAAATTAATTTGTGTAAATGTAATTACTCGTTGTATTAGAGTAGTTGTATAACAAACGTGACTGTCTACCTATGCTTCCCAAGCAGTTCCCAGCATCACCGCAGAGTGGCGTTGAGAGCACTAGCGTAGAATGGATGGGGAGCCAGCCGTATGATGATCTGCAAATATTTATTTTATTTCAGGCTAAGGCTGTTGTTTATCTGATTCGAAAAACACAAGGCATTTTATTATTTATTTATTTTATGTAAATAAAGGAAATTCCATGTGAAATTATTTAATATTTCTGAAATGTTTGCTCAAATCCGGTATTAAATATCTGCAGTACAACATCCTCCCACGCGGCCTCCGGCAGCCGAGAGTCGAGCCTCGTGTATTTGATGCGAGTTGGTAGGAGTGGACGCAAAGTCGGCTAGTGTGTGTGACTCATTGTCAGTGATATAGTGTCGCTCCTCAGTCTCTGGTGATCCTACAGCGTTACTAGTGTTTGACTTGGTCTTCTCGACATCATCTCGTTTGGTGGAAGGTTTATCATCAACTCCTTCTTGGTGAGGTTTGACTGTGGTGAGTATTTGCGGCAGTATTTTAGTTTGTTTTTCACTTGGGTGACAAATGGTGATCCTCTTAGACAATCACTGGGCGTGGGATGGTTGTGGCCAGTCACACACACACACCTACCCACCCTGTGTGTTGGGGCTTGTTGACACTCCGACACCTGGAGACACTCATGGATTTTATGCCTGGGTTAAAGTTTTCGTTTCCCCCTTATGTCTTTAAAGCTGACGAAAGCTTTGTTTACTAACATGACCAAACACTGTCAATACTTGGCCAGACTACTGGTTATTAAGGTGATATCATTACTTTACCTTTCTGTTGTGTTGCTACGCCTTCAATACCTTTTCTTGATAACACCTGGTTAATTCTGCTTTCTATTACTGACTTTTGCTAGCTCTTACTATTACCTGCTATTACTGACTCACCTGTGCTGGCTATTATTAACTTACCTTTGCTTGACGTTGTCCGGTTACTCGTGCGGTTTACTGTATACTGTGATGGTGACAACACTACTCTTCCACCAGTTACTTCCTCCTCCTCTTCCACCATTCACTCCCTCCTCTTCCATCACCCATTCTTACCCCTTAAACCTTCCTCCTCATCACAACCCATTCCCGCTGTTCCACCTGCCACACCACTTCCTACTTTATCCACATACATCCACCTAATGCCTTTACCCAAAATTACAATCACTCCCATATCCACCTCCACCCATCACTATTCCACCACCACCACCTCCACCCATCACTATTTCACCATCACCTCCCACCCATCACTATTCACCACCACCTCCACCCATCACTGTTCCACCACCACCCTCCACCATCACTGTTCCACCCACCACCTCCGCATCACTATTCACCACCTCCACCCATCTTTATTCCACCACCACCACCACCATCATCTCCATCACCACCTCCACCTCACCACGTACTATTCCTACCACCTCCACCCATCACTATTCCACCACCCTCCACCCATCACTATTCACCACCACCTCCACCATCATAACCACCACCAACCTCCACCCATCACTGTTCACCACCACCTCCACCCATCACTGTTATTCCACCACCACCTCCACCCATCACTATTCCACCACCACCACCATCATCCTCCCATCACCACCTCCACCCATCATCTCCATCACCACCTCCACCCATCACTATTCACCACCCATCCTCCATCACCACCTCCACCCCATCATCTCATCACCACCTCCACCCATCATCTCCATCACCTCCACCATCTATTCCACCCACCATCACCTCCACCACCATCATCTCCATCCACCACCTCACCCATCCTCCACCCATCACCACCTCCACCCATCATCTCCATCACCCACCTCACCATCTATATTCCTACCACCCATCATCTCCATCACCACCTCACCCATCCTCCATCCTCACCATCATCTGCATCACCTCCCATCATATTCCTACCACCATCACCCACCTCACCCACCACCACCACCCATCACCACCTCCACCCATCACCACCACCCACTCACTCTTATTTTCCTCCACCACTCATCCCTCTCTCTCATCCACCTCCTCATCCACTGTCGTATTTCATTCACCTATTTCCTCCTCTTCCACAAATCTTACCCTCCTCCTTCTCCTCTTCCTCATCCTCCCTATTTCATCCTCCTCTTCTTCCTATTCATACTCCTCCATCTCCTACTCTTCCTCCCCCTCCTCTTCCCCCTCCCCTCCTCTTCCCCCTCCCCCTCCAGTATTCTGTGATGGGGGGGGGGGGAGGCTGATATCCCCCCTGGTGTTATCTAAGAGTAAAACTGAAGTGGCGTAAATTGAAGTCGTCATTAATGAACCAGCTGCTGCGCCACCATCTTACCACTATCCTTCTACTGCTGATTGCGTCATTAAGTTCATCGTGGTCGTAGTGTTTGAGTTAGTTTCACCGAGAGATTGGATAGGTTTGTGTGTGTGTGTGTGTGTGTGTGTGTGTGTGTGTTTTGATCGGCTGCTAAGTTAGTAAGTTGGTTGCTGTATATACGTCTGTTTAGTTTATGAAGCATAATAACCATAATTATAACACCTGTAAGCTACCTGTACCCAAACGAGATGTATACTGTATAGATCTCTTAAACCCTTACCTGGTCACTGGGTCAAAAGTCAAGGTCATTATGTCATTACTCAGACTTGATTCATGGTGCGTGATACATAGCTCAGATTTAATTAAAAAAAATTAAATTAAACGGTAAAGAACGTACGTAAGAGATATGTGTGTGGGAGCTTTGGTGCCGTGTCTCCTAGTTAATGTAATGTAGGTTAGGTTAGGTCAGGTCAGGTCAGGCAACAGTGTCACGGGGTAGAAAATTGTGACTGGAATAAATGCTATGGCGGTCCAGGTTCCCTTGTTTATGGTGTTGGAATTAATTAAGAATATTTTTTTTCCGCTGGTACATTTATTATTATTAAAAAAGGAGGGGAAATTTATCTAACCCTCTCTCCTCGTTGGTTTGTTAGGGCAGGTGTCTACTACCGGTGGCCCGAGGTAATAAATAGAGTAATTAGTAAGAGAGGTGAATTATGTATACAGGTAAATACAGAGGTAGGGAAGAAATAGAGAGAGAGAGAGAGTAAGAATGAAAACTAAGTATATATAAATACAGTGAAAGAACGAATACAGAAGAGTGAAAGTAAGAAAAAGACTAAAAATCAACAATAAATAAGAGAAGACGAGAGGAAAATAAACTAGATTGATAGTGAAAGTAAAGTATGAATAGATACACATTGAAAGAAATGATATATAGACCAAGCAGGTAGAGACTAAATGGCAATTAAGGTGTAATTAGATTGAAATTGGGGTTTTTTTTTTTTATTTAGAAATTATACAGTATCCGGTAATGGATTTGTAGAGTGGCTTTGATCCAGCCCACACACACACACACACACACACACACACACACACACACACACACACACACACACACACACACGGTAAACCTTATCAACTGAGGAATCTTTGTTATTTGTCTATTGATTTTGCTATTATTTATAAGCATACACTAAATGAAACCCACGTCCTTATCATCTAAAACGATTGAAGGGTGGTGGGGAAAAAGATGGACAGGAGACAGCAACTTAGGCGATGGGACGGCGGTATGATTGACTGATAAATGACTGACTGACTGTGTTGACTCCAATGATTGACTGGACTGACTGATGCTGTTACTGGTGCAGGATACCGACACTCCACTGATTGATTGACTGACTGATGCATGATTGATTGACTGACTGATTGACTCCAGTGATTGAGTGATCGATGCAATAATCAACTGATCAATTGGCCTAATAAATATTTCCTCTTCATATTCTACCCCGCATTTCTCCCCATCCACTCCACTTCCCTCTCCACTCCTCTCATCTCCTTTCTTCTTTCTGCCCTTCACATTCCTTACCCCCCCCTCCACTTCCCACAATCTTCTTCCCCCACCTCACCCCCTCCCCTCCCCTCCTTATCGTCGTGGTCTGTAAATGCTCTATCTCCTCCTCCTCATTCTAACATCCTTCCCCTCTCCTCCACCCCTACCTCCTCTTCCCCCCCACTCCTCCCCTCTCCCCTCTCCTCACCCCTACCCCTCACCCTCTTACCCCCCACTCCTCCACCCTCTCCCCTCACCCCTCCTCACCCCTCACCCCCTCCTCCCCCTCACCCCCCTCCTCACCCTCCTGCTTTGGTCTCCAGGGTTTAACCTCTGTTAGTAAATAAGCGAATGTTGCAGGGAGCGCCACGTAAACATTGGAGTAGATTGCGGCCATCTAAGTTCGTCTCGTCTCATTCAGGTGTTTTATTTTTACTGGAATCAGAGGTGTGTGTGTGTGTGTGTGTGTGTGTGTGTGTGTGTTGTAGATGATAGAGGCTTGTCATTGGAGGTTAAAACACACACACACACACACACGGTATAGGATGTCGACATGGGATTATAGTTAAGATTATATGAACGGAAGACCCCGTGGAGGTGAGTCTTGTTAAAAACTTTGTGTATACTTGTAGCCCAGTTGTGGACACAGAGGATTATTATGTGTTTTAGGACATAAGGAAATTGTATTTTATTTTTCTCCCCCCGTGGAGGATGTTGTTGACCCTCTCGTGCATAGCTACAGATGATTATGGGTTATGCAGTGTGTGTGTGTGTGTGTGTGTGTGTGTGTGTGTGTGTGTGTGGTAGAGGGAAACTATAAGTAAATCACTCTGATGCGTCTAAAGTCAATAAAGGACATGACAATACAATTTATATGTGCAGGTGATGATGGTGGTGGAGGAGGAGTAGGCATGGTTACCGATGTTTTGGATGTGTAATTTCCTGAAGGTGCTCTGTAAACACAAACATCAAGGGGCTCTAAATATAAACATCAAGGGACTCTGAATATAAACATCAAGGGACTATGTAAACAGTGTTATGTTATCAGTGTATTTAGTATTTAGTATTTTCCTCGAAATCGTTGACGTGTAGTGAAATTATTCGGCAGTAGGTTAGGTTAGGTTAAATCATTGTTGTATAATGATAGAATGTGAAGTTTGGCTAGTGATTCTCTGTCCCACTTGCTTAACCTTATAGATCCCAATCCTACTGCTAATAGGAACAAGTCTTAATGGGTGCGAGTGCTAATAGGAGCCAATTATAATAGGTTCCAGGGCCAATATAACCCAATGTTAGGAGGACTGAGGCTCCCGTATATTGATAAACTCATTACTTTATCGCTATAGTCCTTGATGGTGCGTGACGTCACAATTGGTGCATGACGTCACAATTTGTACATGACGTCACAATTTGTACATGACGTCACAATTGGTACATGACGTCACAATTGGTGCATGACGTCACAATTGGTGCGTGACGTCACATTTGTTTCCTCGTGGGGTGACAGTGTTTATTATTGTTTATTATTGTGGTTTACTTGGTGTCTGAGCCGCCTCTTGGCCACTTATTTATTCACGTCTGTCTGATGGATTTGCCGTGTATACTAGGATCGATTTCGCGACCGTGTACCATAGTGTAGGATTTCGCGATCGTATTCTTTTCTGTTGGAACGATTTCGCGATTTTGTAGGAGAGAGAGGTGAGAAAAGGAATTTTATACAGGTAATAATTCAACAAGTAGGTGATGGGAAGAGGTGATAATTAAGTTATCATACTAAAGAATTTACCTACTTGTGAGGGTAGGGGGTGGGGCGCTGACAGGCGTGGCGTGAGGGAGGAGGGGGCGTGAGGGAGGAGGGGCGTGCTAAACTACCCGCTAATTAGAGCTAAGGAGGCGTTTAATACCCACATAATAACCAGTATCAACATCTCATGCCCAGTTATCTTGGTAATGGGCCATTGGAGATAAAACTAATGTTGACTGTCGTAATGGGTGGGGACCAATTAGCTCCGGTGCGGATTGTGTGATTTGCCGTCGTGATGGTGATGGGATTTCATTATTAAAGTGGTAGCTATTACGTGTGAGTAGTGTAATGGCTAATTTGTGATGGTGACAGTTATTGGTGGTGTAGTTACGTTATGTGTAGTAGAGGGCATTTTACAGTAGTTATCCAAATAAACGTACAGGTAAAAAAATTCAGGTACAGGTAATTTCAATATATTTTTACTACTACACAATATTTAATTTACTGTAATTTATAGAGATGTAACATTGGTGATACAGATTAAATTACAGGTTGTTTATTCTCTAGGGCTTTCATAATGCTGACAGTAACTGCTCCTCATTTGTGGAATATATATACTAAGACAAAAAAAAAATATATATAATTAAAACCGAAGCTATTCTTAAGCTTGGTATATATTATTTCACTCTGGGGAACAAAGTTTAGGTACAGAATCTAAAACCCGGACCCCCCTCTCTTTCCTTTCTCCCCCCTTCTGTACTCTCTCCCTTTTCGTCTTCCTTTCCCTCTTCTTTGGCCTCCCTTCCCATTCATCTTGGTGTTGAGGTTAATCAGTGAGTATCTTATTAAGGGAAACAATCTTGGTGTTGTAGGTAATTCTGTTCTTTAAGCTCAAGCAGTTAGATACAGTCCCATATTTTACAGTTGCGAGGAATATTGAAGGTATGGGGGTTTAAAGATCCTTAAGGGGCGTTATATTGACAGTGGTCCGCTAAAGGCACTCCCTGGGCCTCTTAATGAAGTTGTTATGACACTTGATTATATCCTGAATCGCCCATTTGGTGGTTGCTAGTGCTGCTGCCCCTCGTAAAATGTAACCTGCCGTGCTCTCTCTCTCTCTCTCTCTCTCTCTCTCTCTCTCTCTCTCTCTCTCTCTCTCTCTACATTACGGAGGTAGTTGACTGACATAGAAATGGTTCTGGGGAGTCGTATTATGTAAGTAACTGTGTTGATTTATACCTATTTACAGAGGGAGAACTGGAGTCAAGGGTGAAATTAACGTAAGGGGGACGCAGGGAGAGAGAGAGAGAGGGGCGGTGAGGGCAGGAGAGGGGGGGGGGTAGGGAGGGAGGAGGCAATCAACTTGGGGTGGGTCAAAAGTTAGGCCTATAGCTACCACGTGATAAAAGGCACCTCGTTCGTTCCGCTTGGATTTGTATTACTTATTTACATGGAAAACGTGTTATAGGTGGCAAGGGAGAGAGAGAGAGAGAGAGAGAGAGAGAGAGAGAGAGAGAGAGAGAGAGTTTTAAAGTATATCTCCAGGTCTAGTCTAAGTAGAGGTGTAGTATTTTTTGTATGAAGATTTAAGTACAATACCACTTATAAGACTTGGGGTACAGTTCCCGTCTAAAGTATTATACCTAGTTCCCGTCTCAAGTATTATGTATATAGTTCCCGTCTAATTACACTCATATAAATCTAGTATAATAGTCATACATACATATCCATTATAATATTATACCCCCCAAAAAATGATTCCGAACATTCGCCACTCCTCTGATCATTGCAATTAAATTATACGTGTAATAGACCATCTGGCGTCAGCTAATCACAAAGGCATGTTAAGCTGGACATTGTTGCAGAGGACGTGATGCAATATTGCGTAGAACGTGAGGCAATGTTGCATATGTGATACCCGTAATGATATGCCACCGGTGATGTAGTGAAAGAAATTATGTTGCAACGTTCTGTGATTTCATCTTTTAGAATGTTGAATGTTGATGTTTGTTTTGTTGATTGAGAAGACAAGTTTTAATATGACCTAATCTGACTAAACGACCTGTCATCGGTATAAAATATTAGGGTAGTACGGTATACTCTTTTGGGGGACATAACGACCCAATCATGTAGTTAGTTATCGTTTATTACTACGGTACTGACTTTGGTAATTATAACGACCTGGGATTAGTTATAACGGAGTATTATCCTCAGCACAGAACGACCCGGATTTAATTACACCCTCTTGTACCCGCAGGAGAAGCTGTTCCTTCCCTCAACACCGAGAACCGGAAACTGGTGTTATGTGGTTCCCGGTATATGGTTTAAACCTTTTCAGATATGGTGAACCGGAATTTGGATTTTTTTATATCATGAATGTTTTATGTTTGTGGGAATTTTGGGAAAAGGAATTTTTTATAGTGAAATTGGGTCTTTGATCTTTTAATATGGTGTAAATTCTTCGCTGGTTCAGAAAAAAAATACTTTGTTGTGGTTTTGACGCTGTGAAAAATGTTTCTCTCTCTCCCTGAAGAAAAAAAATGGCAAAAAGGAGAGAGAGAGATAGAGCTAGCTGTTATAGGGATGGTGAGAAGGACCGACGGCCCCTCTCTCTCTCTCTCTCTCTCTCTCTCTCATGAGTGGTAATTAAAATGTTCAAGTGAGGACGCAGACTCCACCAGGCATTATTGTCCAATTTAGATCTTGAAGTTTGATAATACCCCAGTTGTTGTGTGGCTCGCTGGTGGTAGTTCTATCTCTCAACACACACATAATGAGATGCATCTCTCACTCTCGCCATCCATTCTTTCTCACTAGAGGAGATGCACTGGGCAGTAATAAGTGTATTGATTTCTGGTTGCATGACCTAACAGACCCCCAAGCAAACTATTCGGGTTGGAGGCTTCTTCGGATGTGTGTGTCTAATCCTATTGGCTTAGGTTGGGGAGTGTATTAGGGTGGGTTTCCTTTGATCAGTCATCCATAATGTGTGGACGGTGAGGTGTGTGTGTGTGTGTGTGTGTGTGTGTGTGTGTGTGTGTGTGTGTGTGTTACATCAGAGGAGCCACACGTTTATGTAAGGAAGGAGAGAGAGATAGTGGCAGACCTCCACGGGCGTGAGCAGTAAGTGATGAGAGGTGGATGTTATATGGACTGGTATTTCTATCAGAGACAGACCAGCAGCCAAAGTTAGAGTTACTGTTTAATTACACTCACGATGTTATGTAAGGTAGAGTTATTTTTCCTGCGCTGTCATTTTGAGTTTCAATTTTAATGTGTTGTTTTTTATCTTGTAATGAGTTTTTTCTCCCCTCGTCATCATGGCTGTGTGTGTGTGTGTGTGTGTGTGTGTGTGTGTGTGTGTGTGTGTTTGTCGTTCCATTTGTATCGTTATGTGTCGATGAAGTAGTGATTTTAACGGTAGAAGTGTTTGTGGCTCTCAGGGCGAAATGGACTTAGACTTTTTTACAGAAATAATGTTTTCAGAATAGTAAAAATATTCAACCGGAGATATTTTAACTTTTTTGTTCATGTAACAGCGGGAGCGGTGATGTATGTATGTATGTATGTATGTATGTATGTATGTATGTATGTATGTATGTATGTATGTGTTTAGATTTACACGTTTATAGCTGATTTGTATTGCAGAATTTTACAATCCGAAGCTAATATCTAGGAAATCGGGAATTTATCTGGTTGTTTTTACCTTGTGGTTAACCGGCCTCCGGATATTTGGGTTTAGTCTGCCGGAAATCTTTGGTTAAGCGAGTGCGAACGACCTCATTATCCCCACACGTCAACAACATGGGGGGGGGTATGGTGTCCCGTGGTTAAGGGAATGGGGGGGGGGGATGATTACATATTAGAGATTGAGAGACTGTGTGTGTGTGTGTGTGTGTGTAAGTAAAAGTAAGGACATGAAAGAGAGTGGAGTGTGTGTTTGTGTTCATAGGAGTGGGTAAAAGAAGCTTATGGGAGAGGTGGGCGTCTGTGTGAGTGAGGGAAGGGGAGGGAATGTGAGGGGGTGATGGGGGAAATACCTGACTCACTTCCCCTCTTGTCATCATCCATCACCTGTACCTTCTCTAACAAACCCAACAGGTGTAGCAGTAGGTCATTTACTAACTATCATAGCTCTAGACATGGTTGTTTCTTACCTATATACGTTTACATACAAAAGACTTATCAATTATAAATCTCTTATCATTTAAAAAAAAACACACAACGCTTGGCATATATTGGTTAGCCTGGCGATAAAAGGTTCGCCAGCCTGGGAGGATATAACATTTGACCACTGCTTGTTGTTGGCTCCCAGAATGCCTTATCCACATTGACTGACTGACTGACTGGCTGAGAGAATATTTTATCCCACCCCACCAGCAGTATCACACCCCACCTCCCGGTCAGGCCACGCTCTTGTGACCCCTTCTACCGGACACTAGCGCGGTTGTTGAGAAATTCATAGGTATCCCTCTTTGAATTCTGAGTGCTTAGTGTGTGTGTGTGTGTGTGTGTTTGTAAAGTGAAGTTTGTGTTAGAATTATTGGGGAATATGGGTGGTGGGGGGGGGTGTAGTGTGTCAGATTAGGGAGGCTGTGTTAGGAGTAAGAAGTAAGGAGGATATAAGGAATAAAATAGGTGTCCAGTACTCCCTATTCCCCTTTGTTTCTTCTCACCACTCCCTCTCCCCCCCTTCCTCCTATTTGGCATCTCTCCCTATTCATTTCCCTCTCTTCTTCATTTCTCTCATCATCACCGTTTTTCTTTCTCCCACCGCCTTTGTTTACTGTCAACTCTCCTCGTTTCTCTTACTCCCATCTTCCTTCCTCCGTTTTTTTATCATAATTTTCCCTCCCCTTTTCTCCTTCCTTCCTTCTCTTCATCCCTCCTCTTTCCCCCCTCATCCCCTCCTCCTATACCCTCATTCCCTCCTCCTTTACCCTCATCCCCTCCTCCTTTACCCTCTTCCTTTCTCCTCTTTCGCTTCACTCCTTCCTCCTTCCCCCTCATCCTCCTCCTCCTCACCCTTCATCCCCTACTAACTCACAGCTCACTGGACGCTTACAATGCTCATCACAGGAAGAGGAATATTACTCGTAAGAACGCACACAGGGCAGAGGCGCTGTGTTGGGTCCAAGCCAAATTATACATCGCGGGTCAGATTATAGGGAGGAATTAAACGTTCTAGATGTGATTATAGGGAGGATTTAGGCGTTTCAGACCGGATTATAAGTCTTAGGCCGGATTATAGGGAGGGTTTAGACGTTCTGGGTGTGAGTAGAGGGAGGATTTAGACATTTCATATCGGATTATAGGAGTCGAATTATATGCCCCCCTGGCCAGATCATAAGGAGATTTGTATATTCCATGCCGGATTATACAGGGGGGAAATAGACGTTGCAAGTTAGATTATAGGGACGAATTATATGTTCCAGGTCGGATGTTAAATATAATTATGAATACAAATAAATCAATGAGTTGAATAAACAAAATCATGAAGTGGGAATAAAATTAACATAAAACGTCATTAAATTTAAAATTAAACACGTGATTAAAATTAACAGCAAGAATTATGATTTAAAAGTTAAGAAGCGGGAATAAAATTAACATTAGATAGAATTAAAATTAACAATGAGGGATGTGATGTAAATTAACATGAATAACAAATAATGATTAGAATTGGAAAGGGCACAGATGGAATTTAAAAAAAGGACTTATGGTTATAGAATTAATTTAATATACATACGCTAGGTGAAAGGGATATGACTAGGCATTAAAAGGTGTTAGAATGTGTTTATTAGAATAGGAACTTATTGAAATGGTCTATATAAGTTTAAAAAAAGGGTTCGAACGGTGATAAAAGTTTATGATTAAAAGTGAGTCCGGACCTATTCAAAAGGGTTCAGATATGTTTTAAAAAGGGTCAATCCGGATGAAAGGTACTGTATAAGAAGATGATTAATACATTGGAAGGGTCAACAGATTAACTTTACAAAAGAATGTATTTTGAGTTGGGTAAAGTAGTTCGAATCGTAATGGAGAAGAGTCGAATCGGGTTTAGCATGTAAAGTGGAAAAGACGGGGGTGAAGGTTGTTGGGGGGGGTGGGGGGAGTGGTTAGGGATTCAGCGGTAGAGTCGAAGCTAGAATAGAAAAGTAGTAAATTTGGAGAGACAATTGTTGAAGTTTGAATGGAAAAAGACCTCAGCAGCGGGAATTGGGGGAGAGAGAGAGAGGGGGCTATATTTTGTCTTATCGTGTAGTTGGAAGATTGAAACTTGAATCGAAAGAAGTGAAAGAAGTTTGAGGTTGATTTACGGTAATTATAATTTGAATTGAAGAGGAAGAAATAAGTCGCTAGAAGATAGATGACGGGAATTCAGACAGACAGACAGACAAATCAGATGAGTGAGATGAGAGTTGTTGAGATTAATAAACTTTTGAGAGATTCTAATTAATATTGTCATTAGCTCTTATAGTCATGAAGGCAGCCTTTTACCGTATTGATTTTAAGTTATTATTAACACACTCACACACACACACACACACACACACACACACACACACGAGTAATGAGTATACACAGCAAATAAATGTGACTGCAGATAGTGTGTGTGTGTGTAGGGGGTGGGGGGGGAGGTGCCAATTTGAACATCTAACATGACCTGGTAAATTTAATTAACACTAATTGAAATGTAAACAGACCATGGACATTCCTTCATGATTGTATTTTTTAAACACTCCACCCTCACTCCCCCCACTCCCTTCTATCTACCCCTCATCCCCTCCCTACCCCCTCCCCACCCCCTCCTACCCCTCCCACCCCCTCCCTACCCCTCCACCCGTCATATTAAATAGGGTCATAATAGTCACTATCCCCAGACTGAGTTACTGTCGATAATCATAATTTTCTGTGTATGTTTACCTCAGTTACGGTCTCTGTTGGATAGTGCTTGTAGTGGTTGAATTGTTCTTTAATGTTGTGTGTTTGATGACTTTTTTTTTTAAGAGTTGAATTGAGTCATTTAGTGAAGCTTCGTCCGCTTAGTTAGGGGTTTAAAACAGGTTGTAGTGGACAGGTTAAGAGGAGCGTTTACTGTTGAGTTATGTTAAGGTGCAGTGTGTGTGTGTGTGTGTGTGTGTGTGTGTGTGTGTGTGTGTGTGTGTGTGTGTGTGTGTGTGTGTGTGTGCGTGTGTGTGTGTGTGTGTCGTCATTGTTATGAAGTCCGAACACAGACGTAAATTTCAGGTTTATGGGCAGTTAACCAAGACAAAGTTAAGATTTAAGGCCAGTTCGGGCAGGTTTCTTTAGCTTGTGAGCGTTAATATACACGTGGATTTTTTTTTCTGAAGGAGGTGGTGAGTGTAGTGGTGTGTTACTCGGGCACACACTATAAAGATGTTAGGTTATGGGGAATTTACCGAGACCAAGTTATGATTTACTGCCCGTGAGGAGATTCTTCTAAACCTGTTAACTCATAAATAAGGTCTCTGTTTGTGCGTACGTTGATGGCCCAGAAAGGGATTATTTAGTAATGTACTTTTATACTTTAAACACACACACACACACACACACACACACAGAAGACAGTGTCTCCTCTCTCTCCATTATCTCGCAGGTGTAGCGTGGTAGAAGCCTGGCCACACACACACACACACACAGACGCACCCTCAGCTAGCCAACCACACGTCCCCAGTCTAGCCTTTACACCGCTGTCCCCATCACCCTGCTCACTACTACAAAAACCTGCATATTATTGCCAAAATGGGATCATAACTAAGGACTTAAATCCGGGTATTACAATCATTTTGCTCCGTGTTGTGATAGCTTACGTGTTTGTCCTGTAATAGTATGTGTGGTGATTGTATGATGGAGATAATTAAGTGCTGTGTTGGTGTAGTCACGACCTATTACTACAATAGCCATTTAAAGACGTAATTTCTCCCTAGTATCGTTATTTTTTACGTTATTTCTTGTCGTTTTTTTTTAAGCTAAATCAGGTTTGGGATTATCTGACAGTACTGTAGTGAGGGTTAGGATTATCTGATTGGTAAAACGCTTGTGTGTAACTTATTCTTGGCAGAGGTTTATGACAATGGCGTACTTACCAGGTCTAGTTGGCATATCTGTCACAATGGGAAAGGTTTGTCTCTGAACACTTGCTGCTTCTGTGTTATCCTCTCGTTTCCTCTTCCATTTACCCTCCCACTGTGCTGTTATCCTTGTCTTACTTCCTGTTCCTTCACTTCCCCTCTTTCATCCTCTTTCCCGTTTTCCTTTCCCTTGCCCTTCTTCCTTTATCACCCATCTGTTTTTTTTTCCTCCTTTCGCTCTTCTTCTTCTACCTCACTAAGTCACTCTCTCTGTCTCTAATGGTTACGACTGTCTGCCGCCAACATTACTACCACCACCACCACCACCACCACCACTACACCACCACCACCACCACCACCACACCACCACACCACCACTGCAGGATGGAGCTACCAATTGTGTCGCTATTGATGCCATTATCAGGGAGTGCGGGCAGAGGGAGGGGGAACGAGTTGCATCTCCAGTGACAAAATTGTAATAGTAGTTGTAGGAGTGGGAGGAGACGTGCTATTGGTGGTTCCAGTAGTAGTAGTAGTAGTAGTAGTAGTAGGAGCAGGAATAGTAGCAGTAGTTGTAGCAGCAGGTGTTGGTGTGTGAGGGCCGTCGTCTTTGTTATTGTTATCTTCACTTATAATCTCGTTTTCCGCTTATTGTTATTAATGTTCCTACTTTAATTATTGTTCTCATCTCACCTGTGTTATTGCGGCCTTTACTTAACGTATATCACTAGGCGTTGTACCCGTGAACTACCAAATACCAGGTGTGTATGTATTGTATGTATATATGTATTCTTAGAAAGCATTCATATGTATAGTTGTGATTGTTACGCTGCCTGGACATACACTTTCAGCACCAGGATACGAATACCCCAAGCACCGGCCGTTCACCTTGACCTCATTAACCTCTAATTGGATCACTAATCTCGTCAAGTGGTGATGACCTTTATGGTTCTTTAGTACAAGTCTGAGAGACGTGTAACGCGCCGGTTATTGTGTATTGTTGTACTTAAGTTAATTACTCGGTTCCTGTTTGGGTTGTAATTAGCGCTTGTGTGTGTTGGTGCTGATTGGACCACTTTGGGGAAGAGGGCTGTTGAGATTTGGATGACTCTCTCTCTCTCTCTCTCTCTCTCTCTCTCTCTCTCTCTCTCTCTCTCTCTCTCTCTCTCTCTCTCTCTCTCTCTCTCTCTCTCTCTCTCTCTCTCTCTCTCTCTCTCTCTCTCTCCACACACACACCAGAAACAGCAAGTTAATGTGTTCCGGATAATCGAGAGTTATGAACACATTACGCAGAGGTAAGAGATCGGTTAATTTTAGTTCCGGATAATGGAGAGACGGTTTAATTGTGTCGAGTTGGCTGTACGTGTGGTCGTTTTTGCATTAATCCCGCCACCACTGCTGAAGGGAGGGAGGGTATAGAGCTATCGAGCGTCTGTCTGTGTAATAATAATAATAATAATAATAATAATAATAATAATAATTCGAGGTTTATTTCTGAAAGTTAGATAAACACATATAGTATATAAACCGTGACTGTATTAAAGCAATGTGGTGAAATTTATGGTAATGGTTAGGTTAGGTTTGGTTAGGTTAGGTTAGGTTGAGAAGCGTCCTTGAACCTGTGTATAATATCATAGTATTGTTCATCTTTGTTACCTGATCTTGGTCTTCTCTTCCTCCTTCCTTCTCCTCTTGTTTCCTCTCCTGCATTCTCTCTCTCTCTCTCTCTCTCCTCCGTTATTCTCCTTTCATATTCCTTCTTCTTTCAATTTCGGTTCTAACTCACTCTACGTCCATTCCTCCTGCTCCTCCGCCTCTTCTTCTCCTCTTCCTCCTCTTCTTCTTCTCCTCTTCCTCCTCCTCTTCTTCTCCTCTTCCTCCTCCTCTTCTTCTTCTCCTCCTCCTCCTTCCCCCTCCTCTTGTTAAGGTGATAACGCCGCCAATTTACAACTTTTCATTTTTCAGTGATAAGCTTCATTTAAAAGCGTTTTTGTGAACCTAAATTGCTTGAGACGGTCGTGCTTGCCTTCCATTCTTCGTGCCTGCATTTGTCTGCCCGTGTAACTTTTAGTATTCCCGCCTCCAGACCGAACAGGAGTTGGGGGGTGATATAAATAATGTGTGTGGGTGGGTGTGTGGGTGGGTGTGGGTGGGTGGGTGATCGAGAACTGATTTGTCTCATATATTTAGTTTTAATAATTTTGTGGATAATATTTTATTTTATTTAGATTTTATTAATGTTTATTTATTTCTCCATTATTAATACCCAAACGTGATATCGACGATGACTGCCGATTTGGGTTAATAATTGGAACACGTATGCTTTCGGCCTTGACTTTCTGGCTTTGTGCAATTAGCATATTTTACATCGCCTCTCATTATGTGACCTAATTATACATTTCATGATAATTAATCAGATAATTAATTATTGTAAACTACTGGATAATTCATTTCAGTCCAGTTTAAGTCCGGCGTCAAAATATATTCTCTATTTTTTTCCGGCCAGAATTATGCAAATTTGTTTCGGTAACTACACCCAACGTCATCACTGCCCCGTCTCGTCTCAGCTGAATGCATATTTTTTTTTAATGCTTGATTAAGGCATAAATTTTTTTAAGGTATATCAAGTACAGTAACCTGACCTCTATATATTGCCAGTCACCCTCCCTAAAGTGCTGTCAAAGATTATAGTCCATTGAGCGTCCGTTTGGTATGGTGATGGGATGTGTGACCGAGTGTAGTATTGGTCCCTATAGGCGTTAAAAGCAGGGTAGGAAGGTGGTGCGGGCTGTGTACTGTATAGTAGTGAGTTTGTGAGTGAGTTTTTTGGTCGACCGAGAGAGTTAGGGAAAAAGAGTGTTGGTATTCATGGAAGTGACTTGACGCGGTGAGGGGGTGTGAGGGTGTGTGGAAAGTCAAATGGGTATGTCTCTTTCTCTCTCCCTCTGTCTATCCATATTTGACATCCTCCTCTTCCTCCTTCTCACTCTCTCTTAATCATCACTTATTCCTTTTCGTCCTCCTTCTTCTCTCCTAATCCTCCTCACTTGTTCCTCCTTCTCCCTCTCTTCTAATCCTCCTCAATTTGTCTTCACTTCTCCTTCTCTTCCCCTCTTCTAAATTCTCACCCCATGTTCCCTCTCCTCCTTCCAATCCCACTCTAATACACCCCCCCATATTTCCTCGTTAAAGTTAATATATTGGGAACCACCTGATTTAGTGGTGACTACACAAGGCTCATTAATGGGCTGTACTTAATGATTATGTAGCTACAGTGTAATTTTTGTAGTTCCCTGTACCTTCGTCGGTGCTACTGTTACTTGCCTGTTTACTGCTGTTACTTTCTTAGCTACTGCTGTCACTTCCGACCACTTTTGTCACTTAACCGTATACTACTCTCACTTCCCTCTCTACTACTGGTATTTCCTGTCTACTGTTGTCACTTTCCTGCCTACTTTCCGGATTAGGTGCGTCGGCAGCTCCATGATGAACGCTAAACAAAATCCTCAATTGACCAACAGACTGACTTAACAACTGAGAGAACTTTTGTTTGCTTATCTGACTGACTATGAACAATTCCCCTTCAATTGTTTACTTGTTTCCCTCCTCTTCTCTGTTTATGTTTTCTATTTGTTTATTTTATCAATTTCCTCTTTCCCCCGTTTTTTTATTTTTGTTTACATTTTGTCTCTGTCTCGTGGGTAAATTTGGTCCGTCAGGAGGCGATTATGGCTTCCCAGTGAAGTATATTTTTAACGTGTGGTAGAGGAGGGTTTTTTTCCTAGGAGAGACAGTGAAGGTGATGTGGTGATATATTTAACGTGTAGTGGAGTTTTTATTTCCTAGGAGGGACAGTGAGGTTGATGTTGTGGTATATATGTATATATATTTTTTTTAATAGTAAATCTCCGGGAACCACCCAGCGTCTTCCTTCCTTCCTTCGTTCCTTCCTTCGTTCCTTCGTTCCTTCTTTCCTTCTTTCCTTGTCCAGATCCTATCTCGAGAATGACCAAACTTACACGATAGGTTCACTTGCCAGAGACGATGATTGCTCTACGTCAGGTCAATCCAAGGTCACTGGTTTAAAGGTCAAGGAAGGGTTAGAGGGCTCTCTCTCTCTTTTCTTTTGAGGAAAATAGTGTTCAGTCTCCCTCCCTCGCTCCCTATTATATGCCTATTAGATAACGTAACTTCATCATCATCATCATCACCACCATCATCATCATCGTCATCATCATCATCATCAACAACAGTGACTATAAAGGGAGAGAATAAAAACATACAGCTAATGACACTCTCCTCAACAACTGATATTGTCTTGGCCATGGACTAGTGATAAGTTAGGTTAGGTCAGGTCAGGTCAGGTTAGGTTAGGTTAGGTGGTGGTAGTTGGCCAGGGGTTGTCTTGGGTCGTCTTCAGTAGTGGTGGTGATAATGTGTGGTGTTACGGGAACAGTATTGGCTTTTATTCCTCTTCCTCTTCACGGCCTTCTTCTTCGCCTTCTTCTTCATCGTCGGCGTTTTCTTTGTATTCGTCATTTTCCTCTTCACCTTCTTCATCATCCTCTTCTTTTGCATTCTGTTCCATTTTCCTCTTCCTCCCTATTTTACTCCTCCTCGTCCACTTTCCTTTTCATTCTCCTCCCTCTCCTCGTCTTCCTTCTCTTCCCCCATCTTCTTCCTTCTCCTATCTCCTCCTCCTCCCTTTCCTCCTCCTTCCTTTCCTCCTCTTCCTTCCTCCTCTCCTCCCCCTTTTCCTCCCTTCCTTCCTTCCTCTTCCACCTCCTTCTCCACCTTCCTCTTCCTTCAATGCTCATTCAGGAAACGGTGTCACCAGGAAGTGATATACAGGCGTTATATACAGTGTGTGTGTGTGTGTGTGTGTGTGTGTGTGTGTGTGTGTGTGTGTGTGTGTGTGTGTGTGTGTGTGTGTGTGTGTGTGTGTGTGTGTGTGCTTGGTTTTCAATATAGTTTGTCGGGGAAATTCTTTTTATGTTGTCGTTTTAAATTCTCTGTTATCGTCATTATTAAGGAGTTTCCACATCCATAAGAGAGAGAGAGAGAGAGAGAGAGCCGTTGCTGCCATATTTACATTATTTAACGAATTGCATAAATTTTCGTCGAGTTAACCAGTTTTTATGTCAACAAAGTAAAGGGTGGAAAAAAAAATTGTACTCATCAGCGACGATAAAATGTTCAGATATATTTTTTTTTTTTGGTAACATAATTATTAGTTAGTTGATTGGCTTGTTTTTTTTTGTGATAATAAATAAAGTTTGTACTGTTGGTTTATAGTGGCGTGTGTGGGTTTATGTTGTAGGGTTTATAATTGTGTGTTGATTTGTGTTGTGTGGTTTATACTGGTTTGTTAATCAGGTGTGTTGAGTGGTTTAGTTTGGAGCTGGTTAATTAGTGTTATTAATTTGACAGCGTTCAGGTAAAAATGTGGACAGGAAGGTAACACAGACAGACACACACAGACAGGAAGGTAAGACAGACAGACACACACAGACAGGAAGGAAAGACAGACAGACAGGGAATGTTTCCTTGCTACCAGCCCTACAAGATTACGTATATGAGTCTTGCCCGGCGTTTATACAATGTTACCTTGGTGCGAATACTACCAGGAGGATGTTTACAGTGTTACCTTGGCACAGACAATGAGTCGCCACCTCTGAGCTGATGCCCGTGCCGGTGCATTGTGGTTTGTCATTATGAAAGTTTGTTTAGGTGTACAATACAACTCTTCCGCCTCGCTCTATAGGGTGTAGCTATGGTGAGTGTTGGGTGTATGGTGTGTGTTGGGGGTGTGTATGGTGTATATAGGTTGTATGTATGCTAGTTGTATAGTGTGTTTGGTGTTAATATTATGAGGTCTTAAATTGTGTAATGTGTATTATAGTGTATTGTGTATAGTATGGATAATGTATGGTGGGTGTAGTGTATAGTGTGGATAATGTATATAGAGTATAGTGTGGATAATGTATTAGTATAGTGTGGATAATGTATTAGAGTATAGTGTGGATAATGTATTAGAGTATAGTGTGGATAATGTATTAGAGTATAGTGTGGATAATGTATTAGAGTATAGTGTGGATAATGTATTAGAGTATAGTGTGGATAATGTATTAGAGTATAGTGTGGATAATGTAGTGTGTAATAAAGTATGGAGAAAATTTTGTATAAAGTTTTGTTCGAATTTATAGTAACGCTGCATTATTTTTTTTCTGTTCGTTTTTTTTTTTATAAATGCTTTTTCACCCACACTGCAGCACACAAGGAGAGAGAGAGAGAGAGGGGGGGAGTGAGAGAGTTCCCTTTCTTTACATGTTCCCTCTCATCCCACTCTCCTTTAATCCCTCTCCCTCTCACGTTTAACTCTCTGTTTTCCCTCCCTTGTGGTTTTCATTTTTTACAATATTTTATCCTCCCCTTCCTGCCCTTACCCCTCTGAGTTGGGCTTCTTTTTTTTCCAACGCTCTCACTCTCTTTTCTCTCTCCCCTCCTTTTCTCTTCTTCCTCTTCCTCTCTCTCTCTCTTCTTCCCCTTTCTCTCTTCTTCCTCTTTTTCTCTTTTTTTTCCTTTTTCTCTCTTTTTCCTTTTTCCCTCTTCTTCCTTTTCCCTCTCTCTACCTCTTTCCCTCTCTTCTTCCTCTCCCCCCACGCTCTCTCTCTTCTCTCCATTCCCCCTCGCTCTCTCTCTCTCTCTACTTCCTCTCCCTCCCTTCCCCTCTTCCCACAACCCCTTTCCAGGAAGAGAAATTTTTGCCGCTTTTCTTAATTTCGATTCAGAATTAGTGACCGAAAACCTGATCTGCTCCTGGTTTTGTTTTTGATGCTGAGTGGACGATAAAAATAGTTCTTGCCCGGGGTCGTTTACACCGATAGGGACGATTTTTAGGGACAGGATTTTTTAAACTAGGGAATATGGACGATTTTCAGCACTTGGTTAGGATTTTTATAAGTTGGATTTCAGGGTTAGGATGTTGATTTAGATGGAGGATTTTTCAGGATTAGGGGAGATTTTCAGGGATAGGAATTTTCTTTTACATGATAAGGGTTAATTTGAAGGCGATGGGAGATTTTCAGGAATAATTAGGATTTTTAAGACGAGGGAGGATTGATCAGCACGGAAATAGACATGTAGTAGTCTCGTTAGCAGTGTGTGTATCATGAACAGATGGTGGAGCGTTTAATGGAATTCTTGAGTTTTATTAAAGAGACGAGTGGTGAGGAGTTAAATAGCTTTGGAATATTAACCATTTAAAGTGTGAGAAGGGGTGGTAGCGGACGTGTGTTTTGACGTGTCGTGGTACTAGTGTGTATTGATGATGATAGTGTTGGAAGGTTTAGTAGCAACAAAAAAATATATAAAGTCTTGTAGGTTTGAAATGAGGCGAGGGATAAAGGGAGTTTGTTTTGGTGAGGTATTGATCAGTTTAATGGATGATAGAGATGGTACTACTTGCTTCCAGGAACGAGAAGGGTCGGTGATGGAGGAGGGAGAGTTGGGAGAGAGAGAGAGAGAGAGAGAGAGAGAGAGAGAGAGAGAGAGAGAGGTGGTTGAAATGCGGTTCCTTCTGTAGTATTCAATGTGAAGGTGGACCTGGCTCTCTCTCTCTCGTAAAAAGATATATTTTTTAAGAACAAACAGATACTGGGGTAAACGGAGGGTCTGTTTCCATTTCCCGTAAGCCTGGGGAAACAAATGTACCTCCGCTGGACTTTGTTTAACGTATGATGAAGCCACTACATTATAGTGAACAAATGGTGTTTCAATAATGGAGAGTAAACCACAGCAATTTTAGCAAGTTAGGATAAGAGATATTGTAAGTTAGGTCCAGTGTGTTTATTATTGTTATGGGATGTGGTGTTGGCGTGTTGTGGTGTTGTGGTGTTGTGGTGTTGGCGTGTTGTGGTGTTGGCGTGTTGTGGTGTTGGCGTGTTGTGGTGTTGGCGTGTTGTGGTGTTGTGGTGGAGAAGGAGGGAGGTGATGTTCTGTGTGTTTGTGTTGAACTAAGTTTTATTTTTTTTATTTCAGGTAAGTGTCAACAATGTGCCTTAAGAATAACGCTAAAGTTGTCTGGTGAAAAAAAAAAGGATTGGATGACTGGGAAAAATAATAGAATCTTCTGATAGTCGGAATAAATTCTTCCCCGAGGAAAAAGGTTGGTAAGTCTGTGAAGTTTGTTTAAACTAATTTTAATATGATTCCGAGTTTTAAAGTTTGGCAAGTCTCAAGGGTCCAACTTTTCCCCAGACATGACACAACACGTCTCAGCTTGTGTTTATTTACTCATGTTTACGTCGGTTGTAAACTTAAGTCTCACATCTTGAGGGAATATTGGAAGAAAACTAAGTCTGGAATTTTTTCTTTTTTTTTTGACTACACCGGGTGATGTTCAGCTGGGAGTAAATTAGACGCGTGTGACACTTTTCAGAATATGTCGCCTCAAAACCGACCTAAAATAGTTTCGTGTCTTGAAGAAACTTACTGAGGGAAGGGATGTCTTTGTTGTAGTGGTTGGTTACTCGTACCCAAGTGTGTGTGTGTGTGTGTGTGTGTGTGTGTGTGTGTCAAGAAGAACCCGGAGCCGTTAAGTGAATATCGTGGAAATTGTTTAACATCACGATTATTAGCGATAGTCTCCGTCGTTATTAAATTCAGTGGATGACTACTGAATATATCGAGCCTGGAACTGGTTTTAAAAAATACGTGTATGAGAGTATGTGTGAGAGGGAGGGTGGCCACGTGAACCGGTCCTGTAAACTTTTACCTAAAAGTAATAATGTCAGTCGCGAACTTTTTCTTCTGCTTGTTCCTGACATTATTCAGTAAGAGACGTGTTTGAGAATAACAGGGATGAGGGACCTTTCTCACCCAGACTTAATACGGTGACAGTGGCGTGTGGGGGACCAGGGATTTTTGGTATTCAAGCGCTGTCTCCTCCGTGCCTCCCCTGCTAAGTAGCCCAGCAGAATAGACTATTTTCTTTGGAAAGTCGTGTGGATCTTGTCTACCTTTTATGCTTTAGGATAAAATAGTAATATTAATGCGTATGATCAGTGCTGATGATGATTAAATAATGATAATTTATTTATATGAGAGGTGGTTTGAAAATTGGGATGTTATTGGTTGACTGCCACATGGTAAAAATTATCAGTTTGAGTACCGTAGTCTTATCTGAGGGGTTGTCGACCACAGTCCTTCACTCTAAACGTTCTCGGAATGTTTTTACCAATCCTCCCAGATTTTGCATATCTCTGGACCCAGTATTTTATTTCAATCATCCATCCCAGTCTCTGGCTTCCCTTAGCATGTGGTAAAATCATCAGAAAAGTTATAATTGATTAACTATTTTAAATAAATAATGATATAATGTTTTACAAGTAAGGATGATTTATGATGTTTTAATTACAGCTTGATGTAACAACCACGATGATGATAATTAAAATAGAAAGTTTAGGTAAATGAGAGAAGGTTTAACAGTTAACATATGTGTGTGTTTTCTTAATTATAACTTGGGGTAAAAACATAATGATGATGATGATTAAAAACAATAATTAATATAAGTAGCGAATCTTTACGGGTGATGGTATTTATTTATTTTGTTATTTGTTAATTATAACTAATGATAAAAGTGTTAACCGTCTGTTTTTCTCTGTTGAATACTTAACTAATTACTCTCCACGCTTAATCCCCCCCCACATTTTAACCCCGTTTTTAACCCCCACCCCCCACACTTAACCCCCCACCCCCACACTTTACCCCCCCTTACATAGCCCTCACCCCTCACCACACTTACCCCCACCCGCGCACTATTATTTAAACGAAAATCAGTAGAAACAAAAGCTATTCTCGGTCAGGGTCTGAAACTAAAAATAGTTGAGTCGACGCAGAAAGAAAAGCATTAAATTAGGTCAGGCGTTGTTATGAGGGTTATGAGGGCGCCATTTTGTCAGTCCTGCCAGTGTTTTGGGGAATAAAAGGCTTTTAGTTATTTTCTCTCACTCCTTTGAGGTCCTGTTGCCAAGTGTAGTGTACTGGTGTAGGGAAGTACGAGCTACTGTGTGGGTGTATGTGTGTGTGTGTGTGTGTGTGTGTGTGTGTGTGTGTGTGTGTGTGTGTGTGTGTGTGTGTGTGTGTAAAAGATGTTTTTCAGTCGGATATATTCGTGTTTGTTGAGAAAATACTTCAAGTACGTCTCCGCTATACTTCTTTTGGTGTGAGGACATGATAAAAGACAAGTTTAATTGAAGTCACCTCGAATTTCGGCCCAATGATTAACGTGATTATGGAAAAGGCGCACAATTGCAGGGTGAGAAGAACAAGGCGATGGTTAGGTTTGGTTGGGTTAGGTAGAGTTAGGTTAGGTAGGGTTGGATATCTAAATACAGGGATGACCGAAACTAAAATTTTACCGTAACTTGTGGTTAATAAACGTATATCTGTCTTTATCTGTCTGTCTGTGATGTTATTTATTTATCCAGAAAAATATGCGGGTATTTATTTAATATTAATAATCGTATGCATTGGTTTTACGTCTAAAGATCGAGTTATTTCTCGAGACTTAAATTAAAATGTTTTCTTGAGTTGGTGTAAAACTCTGGTTATTTTAGCGTCCGGGGGACTTTTATCCGAGCTGACTAACGACTCGCTTCCCTGGATATCATCTTACTGGCCTCGGGGTCTTGGCCAGTCACTTATGTATAAAGACTTATTGACCAAGAGAGTCGCATATATTAAGTTAGTACAGGCCTAGATATATGTATATTTATAATCGTTACCCCTTTTATTTCTCCTTTCGCGTTATAATTAGTCGTTTTCTTTCTCATCCTTCCCCTCCTTGTGTGTGTATAATCGTTACTCGGTTTAATTAACAAACATTCAGACACGAGTGATTCTTCTTTGTGTTTTGTTCTTCCTTCAGTATAGTTTTGGAGTCATAGGTCAGGGTCACGTATACTGGGTGGTGTAGTTATTGTGGGGTCAAAGGTCAAGGTCAGGGGTTTTATTGTCGGTTGTTGTTGTTTTTCTTCTCTCGAATTTATTGTTGTTTTAAGTCTAGTGTTTCCCCGCTGGCTGGAGGTGTGTGTGGTGGAGGGGGGTGTGGGGTAGCCAAGGCGTGAAAGAACCCGAGAGAAATGACTTAGTGCCAGTAGCAGTCAGTCTGTGGTGGTCATGGCTATTGTAGTTCATAAGTTATTAGATGCGACCAGCTGTGTTTCCCTGACGAATCACAGCGCCTCAACCATGTCATTTGTTGTGCATGAACCGGTGTGTTTGGCCAGGTGAGTGTGTCGTGTTGGACTGGTTGAGGATATGAGAGTGAGTTGTGTCGGAAGTGATCGCGTGTTGGTGAGTTACTGGCAATTAAAACTCCCCATGCTCGTATAACCCAATTAGTTATATATTATTACTGGAAATTAAAATATATCTTGGTGCCCTGATATTGGTTGGGTTACACATAGTGGTGGGTGAGATCTGTCATCTGGTGTCATAAACAACTGTTTTATCAACTTACTGAAAATTAAAGGCCATGTTTTGTTTCCTGTTGAAATAAATCCCTGGTGAAAAAAAAAAGTTTGCTTCAAGAAAAAAATTTTGCTTTGGTCACAGAAAGGAAAACAGTAATGAGCTTTTGTTTGTGATGGGTGAGGGAGTGAAACAATTGTTCTCTTGTCTAATAAATAAAACAAAACACAGAAAAACACACACGGAGGACAACAGTCTCTCGGTCACACTGTTGGGTCACCATGCCTGTGTCGCTGCTGGATTTCCCGTAATTTTTTTTTTTCTCAAACCTAATCAAAAGATGAGAGAGGTAGTTGAGGAAGGCGCTGTTAGGCCACATAATGGAGCTGTGATGAGCCTTGACTACAAAGGCTCTAGGAGATAACAAAGGACAAGAGGTAGGTCGTGGAACAAAGGTCAGGCGTGGTAGGAAGCTCCACACCTCCTCCTGCTCCTCATTCTGTTTCTTTCTCCACCTCTTCCTCCACCTTCGTCCTCCTCCACCTTTTCCACACTGTTCCTCCTGTGTCCTCCTCCTCCTCCACCTCTCCCACACTTTCCCCCTCCTCCACTGCTGCCCACGACTTGGTTCCCCGAGGTTCCTACTTTATCTTTCTTCCCCATAACTGAACACTTGAGATCTCTTTCGACTTCCCAGAGGTTACTATGTTAATTTTTTTCCTCCCATGTTAATCTTTCCTTGATGTTAAAAAGGTTAATGTTTATTTTTCCTGCAACTAAGGATTTGAGAACGTATTAAACTTCACCAGAACTTTTCACGTATTTTTTTTCCTTGGCCTAAGATATGAAAACATTTTAAACATCATTGGAGTTTTTTTTGGCGTTCTTTTCTCTCCGAAGTTAAGATTTGATATCCCATTAAACTTAACCAAGGCGTTCTTACGTTAATTTTTACCCCCCCCCCCCCACTGACCTGAGATTTAATAGCGTATTAAAGTTAAGTTACGACCGAGAATATAGCTGCTGTAATAGGGGTCGAAGTTAGCTTTTAGAGAGTCCCATCTTATCTCTATGCTTTCACCCATCCCTTATCTAAAGAGAAACGTTCACCCATCCCTCAGCGAGAGAGAAACGTTCACCCATCCCTCAGCGAGAGAGAAACGTTCACCCATCCCTCAGTGAGAGAGAAACGTTCACCTTACTAATGTTTGGGAGGGTATGGCTCGGTTGTTCCTCAGCTTGACCCTCCAACACTGCAGCCTCCCTGTGAGTCTCCCCTTTCTTTGTGTCCTGCTTGCGTCCTACACCTACGTCCTGCTTGCGTCCTACACCTATACATCTGGTCTGCGTCCTACACCTATACGTCCTGCTTGCGTCCTACACCTACGTCCTGCTCGGGTTAATGTAAACAAAATGAACTAGACTTGCGAACTTCAGTGGGGGTAATTCTCTCTCTCTCTCTCTCTCTCTCTCTCTCTCTCTCTCTCGTGGGAAGAGTTGTGACTAGTCCCAGAAGTGAATGTTTATTTGTGTTTACAACTGGTTTGAAATATCGGAAACACGTTATCGGAAAAAAAAACTGCTGCGTGTTCCGATATCGACGACATGGGTTACTTTTTTTTGTATTTTGCTCCAACTTTCTCGTTTTTATTTTTTTATTTATCCTTTTCCCTTATTAAATCGCTTTTGTTTTCTCTTTTCGGTTTAGTTTCCCTTTTGTCTTTGTTATGTTGGACAGGGTAATCTCTCTCTCTCTCTCTCTCTCTCTGGTGTGTTTGAGGTGCGGAAAAACACACCAGCTCGTAACAAACAATCAAACACACACACACACACACACACACACATACACACACACACACATACATACATACATACATACAGTACATACATACATACTGTAACTTGTGTATTATGTAATGTGGAATAGTTTTATATAGTAGTTTCGGTAGTATGAATTGTGGGATAATTAGTGTGAAACAAAAATAATCATTACACTACTAGATAATCCCCAGGGTGTGTGTGTGTGTTTGTTTGAGGGGAGAGGTTTATGCTTGGACTGGTGTGAGATGAGGTTCTGCCTGTCGCCTTTATCCTCTGAATTATACGTCAGGACAGGGGACCGACCGACTGTCAATTGTTTCCTGCACGTCTTGTGTATCTTGGCCTGGCGCAGTACATGGGTCAGTGTGTTGGTCTCTACTCGACGTCTTTATTTATTTATTTTTTTCTCCTTTCGTGGTTTTTTATTAATTTATTTATGTAGTTTATTTATTTATTTATTTATATTTAATTCGTTTCAGGAAGTTTCAGGATTTTTAAGTTTTATTTTCAGGAAGTTTCAGGATTTAATTTGTGTCTAATATTCCGGGTAGCTTGTTGAGGAAGAATGAGGCAGTGCTGTTTAGTGTCATCACCTAACCTAACCTAAACATTGCCCTACAGACTCTGCCGGCTGTTCTTAACGTGTAATGCTTGATTACTCCCTATGAACCTCCCCATGATGTAAAAGAAATTTAAACCCTTAACTATTAAACCCGTCTTTGTATCCTATAAACCACAGCTGGTTGAGAATGGGGTGACAAACTGGAAGTGGGTGGGGGGAGGGGAGACACACAAGGTGGAGGGTGAAGAGGGGGGAGTGTTAATTTGTGACACAGTGGAAACATTTTAGGTGGGAGAACAGAGGAAGGGAGGTGAGGACAAAATTGAGAAAGAAATTTGTCTCTTGTGATGTTGTACCTGTAAACAATTAATTTTGTTTACATGGTGGCTGACCAGATGGGAAGGGGGGAGGGGCAGTACTAATGGTTCACAGCCTTAATGGGTTACAGTTTTAATGGTGACCAATATTAATGGGCTCTAGTCATCCTAGTCCTTAATGAACACCATTACTGAGGCTTTGGCCACGGCCCATCAAGACGGGGGCCATTTGACCAACTTGTTTGCTTGAACTAGGAGGTCGACGGGCCTTCACAAGAAGCCCCGTGAGGTGGTGGACCGTGAAGGGACGATGAGACAAGTTCCTCAGGTCCAATGAGTAGGTGGGTGAGGACCGCCCATCACCTTACGGCGTCTTACAGGGCGTGGCGCTACACCTCAACAATAGATAATGGTAATAATAAGAGCAGGAATAATGATAGATAATGGTAATACTGCGACAATAGTTATTAATTAATGACATTGTTAATAAAATAATGATAATAAAGGCACAGTACAAAGGACAAGGTGTACTGTACACACATACACACACACACACACACACACACACACACACACACACACACACACACACACACACACACACCCCTATTTTCCCATTTCGAGCACCCAGATAAATCCTCTCCCCGAGCGTTAACACAGAGTATGTGAGACCAGCCAATATTAAATAACATGCAACCTAAAGTGGACGATTTTTCCGCATGTAAAGTTTTCAGTTCGACGTTTGATACAGTGGAGCTGGCTGGTGGATGTGAGGATGAAGCTGGCTGGTGGTGGATGTGATGGTGGAACTGGCTGGTGGTGGATGTGAGGATGAAACTGGCTGGTGGTGGATGTAATGGAGGGACTGGCCGGTGGATGTGATGGTGGTAGCTGACTGGTGGTGGATGTGATGGTGGTAGCTGACTGGTGGTGGATGTGGTTGACTGGTGGTGGATGTGGACGTAATAAGTGAAGGTAATCACTGGCTCCTGTTATTATTTCTACCTATCGAGTAAACACTTCAGGTAAATGAGTCGTGTTTATACCTGTTAATTATACACAGGTAGATTATAATGATACGTGTTCTTGGTATAATGTTCATGAAAGTGATAGATGTTACGTGTGTTTGATGATGTTGTTATGTAGTTAATAAAAATACACTAACTGGCCAGTGATAACTATTAATTGCTATTGTTCCTCTGTCTGTCTGTCTGTCTGTCTGTCTGTCTGTCTGTCTGTCTGTCTGTCTGTCTGTCTGTCTGTCTGTCTGTCTGTCTGTCTGTCACACTATGTCCCCATTCGTCGTGCATCAGTAAGCTCAGTGTCAGTCGGTGATTGACGTATTTCACTGGCTAATGCCATTTTAATCACTGGCCATTTTTAGTCCAAGATCCATACACATGTCATACACCCATAGAGTATGACGCGGTGTATGTCTGTCTGTTTTGTTATGGTTCGGTTTGTGATGTCTCCAGGCACGACCTACTGAGCGTCACTTGAGCCTCAACGACACCTATTTATCCTATCAAAGGGTAATGGTGTAATTACTAATTATACATGTGATTAGTAACAGGTAATTGGACTCATCCGGCCGAGGTGTGAAGATGATGATTGAGTGTGTGTGTGTGTGTGTGTGTGTGTGTGTGTGTGTGTGTGTGTGTGTGTGTGGATCAAAGAGAAGCTTCACACAAACACCCAGAGCTCCCCTGTCCACCTGCTCCCCCTTCTTGATTACTGCAGCCTTGTGTTGACCCTTCCCCCCTTCCCCTTCTCTCTCTCTCTTGATTGCGGTCCTTCAGATTGGTGTTCACAGGTTCCATCTCTCTCTCCCTTTCTCTCCCTTACCCCCACCTCTCCCTCATCCCTCACACCCCCACCTCTTCCACCTCCCTTCACCCCCACCTCTCTCCTCCCCACCTCTTTCCTTTCTTCCCCTCCCTCATCCCCACCTCCCCTCCCTCATCCCCACCTCCCTCCTCACCCCTTCTCTTCCCTCCCCCTTCCTTTCCCCTCCCACCTCTCCTCACCCCCCCTTTATGGTCTACGTTGAAAATGGGTGGATGGAATTAATATTCATCGTGTTTACATCCCGTGACCAAAATTTAAATTGGTCCCCCTTTGATACTTTCTCTGTTTTTTGTGGCCACTGTTTCATTTTTTTAATCCTTTTTTATTATTTTATTTTGCGTAATGTTGAAGGGAGCTGATCATTATTCGACATTGATGCTGTGAGTGTTATGGCCAGTTTGTGTGTCTGTCTGGTGTGTGTGTGTCTGTCTGGTGTGTCTGTCTACCTGTCGTGTTTGTTCGGTGTTTAAGTTTGGTCTACTTTATGTTTCCCTAGTGTCTACCTGGTGTCGATCTCATTAGTGGACGGAGATCAAATGCTGTATTCCTCGTCAGTGAAGTTTTTAAACATATTGGTAACTGGTTGACCTGACCTAACCCATCCTCGAAAAGTCCGCCCTTAATAACACTGCGAGTACCTTCATTAGATACGTTCGCACTAAACCAATTAAGAGTCTCTGAACTTTAAGTGATGATAAGTGAACCTTACCTGTATGATTGTATGTATGTATGTATGTATGTATGTATGTATGTATGTATGATCTTCAGACAGTACAGGGATGGTAGAGCCAAGCTTCTCCATACCGTCTTGGCAGCGCGGCCGGCGGAGGTTGTTTTAAGAGCAATACAATACCTTCTGGATTACGTGCGTTGTGTAAGTCTTGTTGCGGCTTCCTGGGAAATTTTGTTACCTTGTGGGAGACGGAGGCTTTGGGACTACTGGAGTGTTGTGATAATGTGAGAGAGAGAGAGAGAGAGAGAGAGAGAGAGAGAGAGAGAGATTTTCCTTAACTCATACGTAAGACAAGATTCAGGGTGGTGGGGGGGGGGGTGATCAGTTGTTTACCAGTCACCGTCGCTCTACTTAAAGTTTTCTAGCTGTTTGTTTTTTTTAGTTCAAGGATTCGGTTCGGTTAGGTTAAGTTCTGGATGCTAAGATATGTATAAAAAAGTCAGTATGGTTGGTACTGCACTACACCACCTTAACTTCCCAAACTGTAAAGTTCGGTGATCATTTACATTAGATGATTTTTTTATGACAGCAGGCGAGGGATGTATCCACTCCGTCACCATACTCCATTACATACATACGAGGCGCCTTGCCACTTCGCTAAGCAAGACCCGGATTCTTGAAAGATTCGTCCTCCAGTTGGCATTGTGAAAGAGCAACTCACTGGCTTCCAAATTGCACTGAGACTCCCGTGGCGAATGCGCCTTGCCCCCGCACATAAGTTACGGGAAAAATATTTTGAGGAACTTTTGAAATCCGGATCAAGAACCTTGTGTTGCCCATACCTGGAGGAAGGTGAGTAGAGGGAGATAAGGGAGTGAGGGAGGACTATACCTGTGGAGAGAGCAGTGATTAAGAGGTGAAGTAGAGGGAGAGGAGGTTTGTGGAAGACTTATAATGCTTGATGGAGTGTGTGGAGGGATGAGTAAGAGATGAGGGGGGGGTGAGAGGAGGTGGGGAGAACGAACACACCTGGAGGGGGGAGTGGGAAGAGGTTAATTAAGAGGTGAAGGAGTTTGAGAGGAGCTGGGGAGGAGAGCAGCGCCACCCGCCCGTGACGGTCGACCCGTCAAGCATGAAGCGGCTGTCTTTTTCCACCCGAAGAATTCCGGTTGTGATGTTTGCAGTTGAGCGGTGTTGTGTCCCACCTGCTGCCTCGCTTATGACTGCAGCGCTGTGCCCTCGCTGCTTCACCACACACTATGTTGCACGGAAGAGACTTCCTCTTCGTTGCACCAGATGCGTGCATTGTGTCTACTTTTTTGTAGCAGAGTCCACTTTAGTTGCATGAGAGATCCCAATTTAATTACACCAGAGAGTCCATTTTGGTTGCACCAGAGAACCCACCCCACACTTTTGTTGCATCGAAGAGAACACCTTTGGTTGCACCGGGGATGTAGGGTCGTGGTGAACGTTGCAAGTAGCGTCTCCCATCCAAGATTTTTTTTCAGTTTGGCATAAAATGAAAGCTAATGTTTTGGTTAGGGATTACAGGATTGACTAAATTGGGTGATGGTATGTAATTACTGATGCTCTCATTGCCGGGGAAAACTTTACTGCCCCACAAAAGAGACATTAGCGGAAAGAGGATTACTATTTGTTCATTGTTTTGTTTTTACCGAACGATTCTATGACTGTAGTTTTGTTCCTCACATATATTGTATAGACGGTATTTATATATGTTTAATATGTTTAGTTTGAAGTATTCCGTGTTGTATTATATATTGTGGTGTGATATACCGTGTATTGTATTCTTGTAGTTTATATAATTGTTGTTATTTGTATTATCGTGTTACGTATTGTACATAAAATTTCTGTCTGCTGTGATCTGTATTACCGAGCTGTAAACTATATTATCACCCACTTATATATTAGATACTCAGATTTTAAAGGATTATGTAATAAGATTATTTAGTTATTTTCGATGATCCTGAATATGTATTTTATTTACTTTTGCTGTCTTGGTATTACGTAATTCTTCCTCAAATAACGCTCGGTATTTCCTGGTGTTTGATGAGGGAATTTTTTTCCTGTTTGCTTAATACTCAAGGTGTGTGTGTGTGTGTGTGTGTGTGTGTGTGTGTGTGTGTGTGTGTGTGTGTGTGTGTGTGTGTGTCAGCAGGACAGTGCTGGGACAGGTTCAAGCGTGAGAGAGAGAGAGACAAGTTGACGGTGTATCAAGTGACGTGTGACGCACTCTGCCAGCTGGTCGAGATGGCTGGGTGTCGCGGGACCCACTGGGTGTCTTGACTCACTGGTTCATGGGGAGTATTATGCGTGGTTCTGATTGGTCAATACACTCGGTGACGTTCGTTGGTATTCCTGCTCTACCAACTTATAGCATCTGACTCGCTAACTTATCGTAATATAATCAAACTTAAACTAAACTGACCGAAACTCAGGTAAACTAATCAAAGGTAGCCTCAGATAACATAAACTAACCTAACCTAATCCAGACTACTACTATTAGTAAGATGCTTCGTATTAGATGCGAATTTGTCGAGTGAAATTAATTTATTGACTCAACAAGTGTGATGATGATAATTAATAAAAGTGATAATGTGAAAGTGACCCCTATAAGCAACGCACTGTATACTAAGCCTTCGGTAAACAAGGAGGCAGCATGGCCGGTACTGCACTCGGCCGTATTCACTTCTTCAAGTTGTAAGCTCGGTAACTATATACAGCTAGGTGAACTGGGGGCGCAAGAGAATCGAACTATACGGACCCGTGGAACAGGCGGCGAGGCGCTGTGTCCACCGCCCTACATGATGATAGTAATAATATTTAAATCAATAATATAAATAATAAATAACATTATCAACGATGAAAATAGTTTATTGTTGTATATAATTTTTGTACCAAATATACAGAGTAGCAGCCAACCTGATGGTGACCTGTGACCCACAGTGGTGTAGCCCAACATTTAACTTGCCACAGTTGCTTGTGACCAACAGATGATTATACTTGTTTAGTGAATAAGAGTATTACAGTCCTGGAAACTGAGGGTACATTTACCATCTGCACGACAGCCAAGTCACCACGTCTCCAGAATGTTTAGAGTGGGCAGGCAGCCGTACCCCAGCACCTTGGTTTATCAAGAACCCTTTTAAGACACTTGTCACCTGGCGAGACATGAGGGTCCATTCCCTCCTTCGACTACACCTATCACACTGACCATGGATGGCCCCCTTCATCCCCCTCTCCCCCCTGTCTCCTGATCACAGCCCCCTGGGCGGGGAGCATTGGCTGGGGCGTATGTAGTGATGACCTCACAACAGGACCAGTTCAATAGGCAGGCCCGCACCCACCTCGCACCGGAACTGACCCACCACCGCCGCCTCCACCACCTCCTCCACCACCACTGCCACCGTCTCCTCCGCCACCACCACCGTCACCTCCTCCACCTCCACCACCGCCACCTCTCCTCACCACCACGTCTCCCACCACTCCACCATCACCACGTCTCCACCATCACCACCTCCTCCACCACCATCGTCACCACCTCCTCCACCGCCTCCTCCGCCGCCTCCTCCACCTCCTCCACCACCACCACCGTCACCTCCTCCTCCTCCACCACCACCACCGTCTCCACCACCACCACCACCATCTCCTCCACCACCATCGTCACCACCTCCACCGCCGCCACCACCACCACCACCGCCGCCTCCACCACCTCCTCCACCACCACTGCCACCGTCTCCTCCTCCACCACCACCACCGTCTCCTCTATCACGACCACCACCACCACCACCAACAACAACACATCCGTCCAGTATATCACGGCACGACACTGCAGAGTATTGTCTGTTTATGTGACGCAGAACTCAGACGCACCATAGTCATATATTATTGTAGTACATCAGAACCAAGTGTCCTCGTTTCTGTGTTGGCTTATAGTACAAACAAAGCTATGACGCACCTCTTCTACACCCGTATGTAACGAGTTAAGACGCATCGTACATACAGCATTAGTTTGTAAGTCACGAATATAATGCATCGCAATTTTACTAACGCGAGCTATGACGTATTAAAAATGATCTTGGAATGTTACAACACATAGATAGTTTATGTATAGTAAATAAACAAACTCATAACAGCCAAGTGAACGGATTCAGTCTCTCACATCCAGAAAATTACAAAACATTGACTAACATATCAACGTAATCTATAAATCACTATTTTTATATTTATTCTCATCAGTAATATATCGTAGTAATTTATCTCTCCCCGATTTATCCTCAAGCACTGTGAAAATATACTAAAGTGATGAAAAAAATTGATAAACACGCAGGGTTACAGTGAGGACTTGAACGGCTCTCTTCGCCAGTATTTTACTCGGGAAAACTGCGAAAAATATGGCACACAATATCTAAAAAGAGAAAGTAATTGTGAGGGAACTTCCGGAGCCAGCCTTCAGCGCCACCCATTTGCATAGTTGGCCAAATCCTGCAGCTCGTAACATGGAGGAGTAGCTAAGGCCTGGAGACTGGTGGTAGTGGAGGGTAATGTGGAGCTGACAAATGGTGGTTATAGTGGGGGCTGATGTGGAGATTGTAGTGGGGGCTAAAGTGAGGGTCTAACGTTTAGGGGTCGGTATTCAGATATTACAGCCCCCTAAGCGAAATTTGATGGTTGCTAGCAGGCGCTGTGATACCCTATGAATGAATCTCTGAAGCGAGGCAAAGGGAAAAAAACGTAATGAGCTTATATCTTCGTGTGTTTAGATTCAACAGTGTACAAGAAACACCCTCTGTAAGAAGTGGGTCAAGTGTTGTGGCAAGATATTAGAACACCTTTGTTTTCTTCACACTCCACCACAACACTCCCAGTATCAGGATGACTCGATGTGTTTACTCTACGAAATATTCCAGGAAATCTTGTCCGATTTTGACCAAATTTTGTGGGGATAGAATCCTTGGATACTGGGTAAAGTTCTTTGGGGATCAGATCACTAGGGGAACGTCCTGTAAGGAGAGAGTCCTACAGTAGAAGATCCTGGCTTTCTTTTGCTTTAGTCTCAGTGGTTGGTTGTAGTGAACCTGGCGAGAGAAATGATAGTCTCCCCTGCGCCTGAAATATTGCACAGTGCAGCTTAATAGGTCAACTTCCCTGCCAGGTGCCGCTTTTGGAAACCTGGGTATCTGCCGAGGCCTTAGTGCTTTTAGAGCTTTTAACAGATTTGTTTTAGGAGTCCATATTTTATTCTGACAGTACCTTGATGTTTTCCCGGAGTGTAGAATCCGGAAGCATTTGCAAGTTATGTAAATTCAGAATAGTGTGTTGTATGTATAGGATTTCCCCACTTTATTCCTCACACTACGGGGAGCTTATCGTAAAAAAAACTCGACTTGGTTCACAAATACTAACACCGAAAGGGGGAGATGAATCTATTGTCTCTCAACCTGTGTGAAGGAGATGTGACGCCAGACCGCTCGGAGTTACCTTGATATTTTTTTTTTTAGGCTGGAGCGTTTGAGTGGATGGTCCGCTGCCTCTGTATCTTGTCTAACTAACCTGGGAAAAAAAGTTATATCTGCCAAGCTTTCGTGTGTGTGTGTGTGTGTGTGTGTGTGTGTGTGTGTGTGTGTGTGTGTTGGAATTTCTTTTTGTGTCTTGTGGTCGGGTTTGATTTTCTTGCCTTGCTGTTGTATTTACTTGTTGTTGAAGATTAGATTGCTTTCACTGCTTTCAATGACTCGCCAAGAATTCTTGCCTCTTGAATGAAGGAAGTTTATGGTGCGCGAGCTGTTTATGGACACAAATATCGGGAGATAAACTTAAATACATTATGTAAACAGGTGTTGTATAATTGTTAGTCTACACAGGTGTTAAATTGAGGTATTTTTAATATCCAAACACTAATTGAAGGTATTTTAAGTTTATATAGATACTGAAAGGGGTTATTGTAAGTCATTTATAGTGTATGAATGACGTATTATAAGTCACAAAGAATGATTGAATGAATGAATACTTCGACACACCTGCATTGTCTTTCATTCACTAGTCATGCACGGGAGAGAATGCACCCTCGACGCATACCATGAGTGAACATATCCACTCGGTCACTGTACTTGACCCACCAGCTGGCGTATGGAGATGCAAACAAAAACAGAAAGACAGAGACAGGTAGTTGTACAGAATTGGGCTGAGTAGGTAGGCAGGTATACGTCACTGTGGATGCTTAATGTAGGACTCTTAATTTGTGTCTCATTAGTGTGTGTGTGTGTGTGTGTGTGTCAAAGTTGATGCGTTTTGGAGAGGGTTGATAGGTAGTGGGAAGAGAGTGGTACATCCTGGGCCACACCTCCCCATTCATAGTGAAGGTGCCTCCTCCCTCCCTCCTTCCTACTACCATATTCCTCCACCTCTCTCCCACTCCGTATACACACACACACATACACACACACACACACACACACACACACACATATTTCTCCCGCCATTCTACTCCTCCTCATCCATCTCCCTCCATCACCAACTTCCTCCTCCTCCACCGCATTCCTCCACACCCTACTGACTACCATGCGCCTCCCCTCCACTATCTCCACCTCTTCCCATCATTATTATCTCCACCTCCCTCCCATCACCACCTATCTCTACCTTCCCACCAGCTCCACATACCACCTTTATGTGTTTTTCGTCTGGCGTTGTGTTGTTTTCGTCTGGCGTTGTGTTTTACGTCTGGCGTTGCGCTCTTTGGTGCGTCAGTGTTTGTTTTTGGATTTGATTAGAGAGAGAATTTGATGAAAGAGAGAGAGAGAGAGTTTATATATATGCAATTTTGTACCTGGATACTGCACCGTTACCCGGAAATAATCTCTCTCTCTCTCTCTCTCTCTCTCTCTCTCTCTCTCTCTCTCTCTCTCTCTCTCTCTCTCTCTCTCTCTCTCTCTCTCTCTCTCTCTCTCTCCTTGCCCACCAAATCCACCGTATTAAATCTCCACCTCTAATCCCCTCTCTCCTCCCCTCTCACCGCCACGGGACTTTGAACTTAATCCCCGCCATTCAGAAAGCCGAAAATAGTTGGTGTAAAGGTCCCGAAAGACGGGTGGCGGCGGGGTTCGGTCTTTAATCCGGTCGTGACGTCATAGTTTAGCCACCTCGAAGATCAAGATGTTATGCTGGTAGACCTGGGGGGGGGGAAGAGGGAAGGGTGGATGAAGAGAAGGAAGAAGGGTAGGTAGGTGGATGGTAGTTAGTGTGTGTGTGTGTGTGTGTGTGTGTGTGTGTGTGGAGACGCAAATAGTAACAGCTGAATGAATCATAACTTAAAACTGTCGTGACGCAACACAATATTTATTACCTTTCAGTTCCTCCCTGAGATTTTGTTTTTGTTTTATTATTTATTTTATTGTGTGTTTGAGTTCCAGTTGGGTGTTCTAGTTGTGTGTTCCAGTATTGTGTTCTTTTGGTGTGTTCCAGTGGTTGTTTTCCAGGAGTGTATTTCAGTTTTGCGTTCCAATAATGTTGTTGACTCTAATTTTATCGAGTTTATTCTTGTGTGTTTTCACGGTTGTATATTATCTCTCTCTCTCTCTCTCTCTCTCTCTCTCTCTCTCTCTCTCTCTCTCTCTCTCTCTCTCAGATTTTTTCAGTAAAGTAATGCAGTTCTTTTATGATTTAGTCAACTGCACTTTATCGTAGACTCAAATGTTTAATGAAGTGTCATTTTTTTTACCCCGGGCTCCGACGTTGCCTCTGAGAAATGCTGTTCTAAGCTGTCAGGAAATATCAGTATATTTTTTGAAGCTCAGTCGTATGAACCGTTCTTGTTGTTTACGTCGTGGGTGACGGCTTGTTGTTTTTGTCTTTTTAGTCGTATTTTTTTTTCTCTTAGTGGTTGTTGTTGTCATCTCAGTGGTGATGGTTGTTGTTGTTGTCTTAGTTTAGGTAGTGGTGGTTGTTGTCGTTTTAGTCGCTGTCGTCCTTATCGTCTACAGCCACCTAAATACACCCATAGGCGAAGCTTTACTCTCTTTCGACTCCTGTTTTTATTGTTTACAACCTACAAAAGAAACGCTTGTCACCCTTTGTTCCCCGTGTGTGTGGTGGGGAGCTGAAGAAGACCATTCCATTATCTACTTTGTGGGGGAAAATAAGTCTTGAGTGTGTAAAGTTAAGGTCATTTGTTCGTGGGATTGAGAGTGTGTTTGTGTGAATGGTGGAGGAGAGTTTGTGTTGGAGGTGGATAGGTTGACTGTAGGATGGGGGAGAGTGTGTTGGAGGTGGATAGGTTGACTGTAGGATGGGGGAGGTGTGTTGGAGGAGGATAGGTTGACTGAAGGATAGAGGAGTGTGTGTTGGAGGTGGATAAGTTGACTGAAGGATGGAGGAGTGTGTGATGAAGGACAGGTGGAGGAAGTTTGATTGAACGATAGAAAGAATTGTATTGGAAAAGTAAGGATTTTATAAACTGAAGATGGATAGAAAGACGGGAGTAATGAGGGGGAAGAAGAGGGAGGCAAGATGCAGTAGTAATTGAAGGACTAGTTAAGGTATGACAGTAATTGGTACACTTCGAGGTGATGGTGTGAGGTGGTGTGGGTGGTGGTAGTGAGAGTATGGGTGTAGTGGTGGAGAGAATACAGAGGTGTAGCACTATATAAGGTGGTCATGGGGGGTGTAAGTGTTAAGGTTATTTGACAGAAACTTATTAAGAACTGTGTAATTAGTGCTGTGTCTTGAGTTCAGGTGTAGCGGTGTTGAGAGCTACTGCATTTTAGAGTAGGGTGGTGTAAGTAGGTGTAGACAGGGGGGAGGGGGGTGTTGTGAGGGCAGTAGCATGATTGAGTGAACTTCTGTGTCCTGATAGGTGTGTAGATCTGGGTGTATTGACAGGTGTAAGGTGTAGCTGGAAGGTATGGATTGGCTGGTGAAGGGTTTTAGATGAAGTTGTAAAGCAGTAGTCAGGTATAGGTAATGACTTGAGGCTTTGGTACTGTGCGGGGGAGGTCAGGAGCTGGGGGCTGGCAGGTGAACCTTAGATCAAAGGCAATCCAACTCAGGTGACGGGGAAGAGGCAGGTAATTGGATTAGGGCTGGTAGCAGTTGAAACTCAAGCCTGAGGGAATAGTGGAGAAGGAATTGTACCATGGAGAGCCGGGTTAGGGTACTGTACTGAGAGAGTTTGGGACATTAGCGGTTGTGGGATTGGGAGGAGGAATTATACCAATGCCAGGTTGAATTATTGAGATTGGTTGCCGTACGTTGTGTTTAATATCATTTTCGGTGGGAATTAAAGTACTGTACTGTACTTGCACTTTCCTCCTTCCCATCCCACCCATCCATGATCGCCCTGACCCTCTTTCCCCCTCTCTGACCCTCCTACCCCCCTCCTCCCTGACCCTCTTACCCCCATCCCTGACCCTCCTCTCTGACCCTCCACCTCCTGATTCTCCTCCATTCCCAACCTTCCCTCCTGATCCTCCCATCTCTACCTCACCCTCTCCCTCCCTGATTCTCAAACCTCCCTGACCTCCGTCCCTCCTCCCACCTCCTCCCTCCCTGACCTCCTCCTCCTCCCTGACCTCCTCCCTGACCTCCTCCTCCTCCCTGACCGTCCCCCCTGAACCTCCTGGTGTTGACTCCAACCTAAACAGACTCAATATTCTCATGATGATAAAAAAGAACAACTAACTGCACGTGTTCATTTACAGGAAACATGACTTTTTTAGATACTGTCATCTTTTTTTTCATTTTTTTTTTATCAGTGAAAAAAAAAGGGATTTTATCTGTCGATCTTTAAATTAAACTGTCACTGCCAGCCCCACAGTCACCTGGTGCACCGAGTGAATATATGTGTGACTGATATTTGGGCACGCATGCGCACACACACACAGAAACATACACAAACACACACACACATACGTAAATGTGTCACAACTTACACATATTGTACACACCCCGACTGACACCAACACACACACACACAACCAACGTCCATCTTAACACCCGCCATATAACCCTCATACTCAAGCGGCGACACCTTCAACACCCACACCTTCCTCTCACCCTTACACCCGTCTCACACCCTTACACCCGTCTCACACCTCGCCACAAGCGGCGACAGGCCCTCCCCAAGGCAGACACACCATAGGGTCGAGAATCCTGTGAAGCTGAGATATGACCCTTCAGATGGTCCTCATTGGGTCATAACAGACATCCCACTTGAGACTCGCTCTCGTGTGTGTGTGTGTGTGTGTGTGTGTGTGTGTGTGTGCGTGTGTGTGTGAGTCTCTCCCACACCCAAAAAATATAAACATAAAATTAATGGCATAAACGTCATTTTATTTCACTTTCAACCTCTTCCATAACTAAACCTTCATCACCATCACCATACCTCCACCATCACCACCATACCTCCACCATCACCATACCTTCTCCTCCACCACCATCACCATACCTTCACCACACTACCTGCTGGCATTTGACCGTAAAAATATTGTAGTCTCCTCTCCCCCTCCCCCCCTTCGTATTCATCGCCTTGTTTCAGATCACAGGATTTTGTCGCTGTCATGACCATTGTTGTTGCGGCTCACTTTTGTGGGGGATTTTATTTTTTTTTATTTTTTTTTTACAATTTGTATTTTTTTTAAGTTGTTTTTCTTATCGGATTTTTTTTCAGTTTTTCTTACAATTTGTATTTTAATTTTAAGTTGTTTTTATTATATTATTCTTGGATTTTTTTTCTTCGTATTTTAGGCTTTTTTGGGGGATGTTTGATTTTTAATGTTTATTTGGGCTTTGTTTTGTTTTAACTGAATATTACTTTTGACTGTTGATTTTTATTTTATTTTTTAATATACGAAAAAAAAATACAAACTTTTTCTTATTTGTAGACTTGTTATAGTTCAGAGAGAGAGAGAGAGAGAGAGAGAGAGAGAGAGACCCACAATGGCCTGAACGCTTAGGGGTGACACATGGATCCAATATGTAACGATATTCCTCTTTTTTTTTGTGGTAAGCGAAAGTAGGAGGGAGGAGGAATAGGGAATAGGATTGATAGGTTGTAGTAGGTAGCAAACGAAGAGGGGAATAGGAAGGAGACGATGAGGAAGAGGGCGATCAGTAAAACCAGGAATAGTGGAGAAAGATAAGAAAGGTGGTGGTGACTTGTAGGAGAATAAAGAAGAAGCTTGGAGGAGGAGGAGAAGGGGAGGGAGGAGGAGGAGAAGGGAGGAGGAGGAGGGGGAGGAGGAGGAGGAGTGGGGAGGAGGGAGGGGGAGGAGGAGGAGGAGGAGAAGGAGGAGGAGGAGGAGGAGAAGGGGTTAGGAGGAGGAGAAAATGCAAAACTTATGAGAAAATTTATAGAAGGAAACGGAGAAGCAGAAGAGGAGGAAGAAGAAGAAGAAGAAGAAGGTAACAAAGAAGAAGAAGAAGACAATTAATGGTGGATGGAGAAAAAGGCGGTAAAGGAGAGATAAGGGAGAATGAAAAGTTTTTAAAGAGATGGAAGGAAGAGCTGAGATGGGAGATGAGAGAGAGAGAGAGAGAGAGAGAGAGAGAGAGAGAGAGAGAGAGAGAGAGAGAGAGAGAGATAAAAGAAAAATGAGGTAGAGAGAAAGAAATAAGGAAACATAGATAAGAATGAATAAATATAGATGAAGAGATATAACGAATGAAGGAGGGGAATATCGGTTGAGGGAGAATTAGAGAATTACGGATTAATTGATGAAAGAGGATGTAGAGAAGCAAGGAACGGAGGATGGGAAAGGGAGGTGGGGTAGGAAGGAATGGATAGGTGAATGGGTGGATAATATTTGAAGAGGATGAAGGAATGAAGAGGGAGAAAGATGAGAAAATGAGGATGGAAGGAAATAAATGAGGGATAAAGGCGAATGAAAGGTGATAAAGGAGAGAGAGAAATTGTAAGAAAATGATGGAAGGGAGAGGAGCTTGGATGAGATACAAAATGACTGTCGATAGAAATGAATGAATGGAAGAGGAAGAGGTGGAAGAGAGGAAATACTGGGAAAGAATGATGATCCGGAACAGGTAATGGGGGATGGGAGGGAGGGGGGGGGGGTTATTGAGCCTCATACCCGGGCCTTTAACCTAACCTAACCTAACCTAACCTAACCTAACCTCCCCCACACCTTAGCGATGGAGTGCTTCCTTTACGCCATTCAGTCAGGTGTTGGTAGTGAATTCTGCGTGAAGGTCCCGCCATAAAAGAGCGCCACTGCAAGCACAAAGCGGGAGAACGATCGTCTGGCGTACTTTATATAAGCGTTTTATTGTGAAGTCTAGGGGAGCTCCAGGTGTTATTGATTACTGGTGGTGGCGCTGATTTTATGGCGTGGGTTTAAAGAAGGGATTATGGCGTGGGTTTAAAGGAGGGATTGTACCTCATCTGGTGGTTTATTTACTCCCGGTATAATACCAGACGCAGCTTCGCCCACCTGCCTTCTGCCAGCACTGGAGATGTTTTGTTTTTATGGTGCGAGTCTGATAACCGTCCCATAAAAGCTTCACTGGAAGAAGTGTGCCTCGCCTGGCGTTCCGTTCACACGCCGAGTAACACTATTGGTATTAACGCCAGACGCAGCTTCGCTCACCGTCTGCCAACATCGCCTTTGTTTTATGGTGGACCTCTAAAGGCTGGCAGTAGTTTGGTAGGACGTTGAGGATCTATAAGACGGGAGGAGGGCCAGACGGGAGGAGGACCAGACGGGAGGAGGGTCAGACGGGAGGAGGGCCAGACGGGAGGAGGGCCAGACGGGAGGAGGGCCAGACGGGAGGAGGGCCAGGCGGGAGGAGGGCCAGGCGGGAGGAGGGCCAGGCGGGAGGAGGACCAGACGGGAGGAGGGTCAAACGGGAAGAGGACCAGACGCCAAACTTCTCCACACTCTCACACTGCGGTAAAAGATGTAACCTGTGATAGAGTATCGTTTAGTGGGAGAGGGGCCGGTGAGTGGGAGGGGAGAAAGATATGGGAAGGGTGTTATAGAATGGAATATCAGTGTAGGATGAGGTATTATGCAGTGAGAGGGGATATTATGGAATGGGGGAGGAACATGGGAGGGTAGGGTTTAGATGTAGAAGGAAAAGGGATGAAGAGAGATAGGTTGTGGATTCTGGAATGGGAAGGTGATGTAAAGGGTGTGGAAGGGGGAGGGGGTGATGATGGCGTGGGAGGGGTCACATGGGAGGGCGGTGGATGTAATGTAGAGGTATATGGAAAATGGAATGGAGGATAAAGGGAAGGGTGTGGGAGTGAGTTACAGGGTGGAATGGGGAAGGTTTGAGAGGTTGAACTGGGCGGTTGTGAGTGGGAGTGAGAGATGGAACGGAAGAGTTGTGGGGGAAGTGAGAGATGGAAAAGGAGAGCTGTGAGAGATGGAACACGGGGATGATTGTTAGGGGGATCAAGAGATGGAATGGGATAGGTGAAACGGGAGGGTTATGAGAAAGATGTTGAAATGGAATGGAAGAATAAAACACATGGATATTGGAATGAACATTGTGGGAGGGGAAAAAGAGCGAGAATGGGAATATTGGAATAAATGGAATATTGGGAATTGTAAGACGGAATTAAAAGTTACGACGTGAAGTTGGGATTTTTAGGTTAGGTTAGATCCTGGAGGAGTGAGGTTAGGTCAGGTCAGGTCAGGTCCTGGAGGGGTGAAGATAGGAAGGGAAGAGAGATGTGAAAGGTCAGGGCGCCTGGGTAGGGAAGGATGGAAGGGCTGGAAGGGAGGTAAAGGAGGAAAGTAAAGGAAGCGAAGCAGAACAATTTAATGCAGAGAGGAACACAGGAAGGGAGGGGGGGGGTAGGAAAACAGTGGAAGGGGGAGAGAGGTAGGAAAGAGAACAGAGGGATGAAGAGTAAATAGGGAAAATTGAAACGAAATAAGGGCGGAGGAAAAAAGGGGAACGTGTCAAATTACAATGTATTTTTGGTTGTATTTCCCCTCCCCTTGCCCTCCCTCTCCCCTTCCCCCTTCCCATCCCATCCCCCTCCCCTTTCCCCTTGTCCTTCCCTTCGCCCCCTCCTCACCTCACGCCATCTTTACCTTCCTCCCCTCTACCATAACCACTCCCTCACATCATCCTCCCCTCACCTCCCCACTCCCCCTCATCTTCCTTCCCTCTACCTCCCCACTCCCCTCATCTTCCTCCCCTCCCTCCCCACTCCCCAAACAGCGGTACACATCACAGCAACATTTCAGGGAGGGGATCATTCGTCTTTTTAATGCCTTTCAAATGTATTGTGGCGGAAATTTGTGTCTCGTCCCCGTGAAACTGACTGGGTGGAATATCCTACGTAATTTACCAGTGTAAAAATATCTTTAAAAAAAACGGGGAGTGGGGTGAGGGGGAGGTTAGAGAGAGGATTTGTTATTTTTCTCGTTTGTAAATTGGAGTTCATTCATTCATTCTCTCTCTCTCTCTCTCTCATCCCAGATAGTTCATGACACAGGGACAGTTCAATGTAATTACTAATTTATTTCTGAAGCAATTAGTTATCCGTCTCCGTTTATTTCCTTCCGTCCAACCATTCGTTCCTTCCGTCGCCCTCCCGTCCGTTCATAAGATGGGAACACGATTCCTCGAACAAATAACCATGAATTTTAATCAAACTTGATACGGTGTTGGGAATCTCACCACAATGTCTCAGCCGCTTTCAATAATCATCGTTTTCGGTCTACACAATAGAGAGACTCATCGCCTTATAGACCTTACCCCTGTGTCACTGAGGGGGAACTTGTCTTATTGAATCTCGGGTGAAGGTGGGGTGGGGTGTGTGGGGATGGAGGGGTGGGGTGTGTGGGGGGATGGAGGGGGGGGGGTGGGGTGTGTGGGGGGTGGAGGGGGACAGTCACGTATTTCTGGCTAGACAGTAGATGATCAGGTTACAGTACAATCTTGATGGAGTAACCAGTTATGTATTTAGCTTATGTGGTGTGTTTTGTGAGGGTGGGGGAGTGGGTAGACGTGTGTGTGTGTGTGTGTTAACTACATTTACCTGTGCTCTTTGGATTATGTGACACATCATATTCACATAGAGATACAGAGATAAATAGATAACGAGTTAATACATAGAAATAAAACGAAATATATGCAGGTAAAACACACTAACAAACAGAAAAAACCCACTAAACTAAACAGGTACAAAAAACAGTGATACAAACACAAACAGCCGTAAACAAACTGAGTTCCAGGAATACGCGTAAACAAAGTATGAAAGAATAAGGTTGTAAAAGTGGAAAATTTCATCATTCACGACCTGTCTAATCTAGGGTCCTAATTCTCAAACACACGGTGCGTTATTGTGTAGCTAGAGAGATAAAACTGTCCTGGTTAAACTGTAGCACTAAAACCTGCCAAAAGGGAGGCCAAAATTACACCATGATTCTACTGTAATGAAGTACGTTACGTTATCTACTGTTACTGGGGGGGGGGTGGGGGGGTTTGGGGTTTTTTATGATAACGATCGTCTGTAGTTATTTGATGAGTTGTGTGCGTGTCGAGTTGAATTTATTGAAGTTGGTGATTCCTGTAGATACCCGAAGTGTATTTGATTAAAATTAAATGATATATAAACTTTTATTTTGTTAAGCTACCGTAATGGTGGGTGTGGCAAGAGTCTGGCGTTGTGTGGCAAGAGTCTGGCGTAGTGTGGCGAGAGTGTCTGGCGTTGTGTGGTGAGTCTGAAGGATAGACGTAAATTACTCCCAATGTGTAATTTACCGAGGCTGGCGTGACGGGGTGAGTAGGGCGGTCAGTGGCTTGGTGACCTCTGTGTCAGGACATACGCAGCTGATAGTGAGTGTCCATAATTGTTTTATATATACATTCGGAAGACAAAGCTTTTTGAACTGGTAAATGTTTTGTGTGTCAAAAGAATAATATTTGTGGTATGTCTTTGAGAAATGGATCTCTCTCGAGTCTAGAGCTGCTGTTTTTATTATGTGTTTGTGTGATGAATATATGAAATGGTTCTTTATATGTCAAGTATATGGACTCTCTCTCTCTCTCTCTCTCTCTCTCTCTCTCTCTCTAACACGTCTGTAAATGAAATAATATCGAACTCTGTCATTATATCCCACCACAAGAAGAATATCGTTCCTCTTAATAATATTCCTGATTTATTGATCGGCGACGAGAACCCCAAAAAAAAGTCATTTTGAAGGCCTTACACTGGCAGTATTTACAGGGCAAACTTTGGGAGTTTTTACCAGTCTTGAGTCACTACATGATCTGAATGTTTGACTCACCTCGCCTGAGTCACGGTTCACTCTCAAGCCTCGGCTATATTTTTCCTCTCCTGTAACTTTAATTTTCCCTTTAATATTTTGTTTTCTCTCTTTCTATATATATATATATATATATATATATATATATATATATATATATATATATAATTAAAGGTAAATATATTTCCTAGTCGGTTGTTAACATGAACGGTGTGTAATTAATTTTTTTGGTACAATTTTGTAAAAAAAATTGATAAAATTTGGTGAGCATTTGTCTATTTTACATTCTGGTGCTTAATTTAAATGATGATATTTGTTACTTCACGTCTGGTTGAATGTTAATAATATTTCCTCACGTTACAGAGAATAAGAGTAGAAAAACCTTATATGTAATTGAAGGTGTAAACAGGTGTGACTAAACACATAGGACATAATAAAGTTCTGTTTAAAGATGAGGTGTTGTTCTATGCACTGGCTTGTTGTTAATTAAGGTACAGGTGAATTTTTTTTTTTTTTTAGAGGGTGATGGATTGGAAGGGGTGGCGGAACGAGAGGCAGGGCAGGGTACAGGTTGGGAGTTGTAGAGCAAGAAGCATTGTTTGGAGCTGTGTAGGGCAGGAGGTAGGCAGAGAGGGGTAAGGCAGAAAAAAGGCGGAGATGGGTAGGACAGGAGGCAGGTGGAGATGGGTAGGACAGGAGGCAGGGTGGAAAGGGTACCAGCAGGTAGAGGACGGCGGCCTAACAAAAAAATAAAAGAATTTCCACATTAGGATCCTGGTGGTGTACGGTGTCCTCTCTCTCTCTCTCTCTCTCTCTCTCTGCCAAGAATAATGAGGAAATAGAAAGATAATTAAGGTGAAATCGTCCATGTAATGATCATGTTTATCAGGCGTTCGCTTGTTGACAATAGAATAGAAGAATCTCCCCCTTGTAAATCCGGAAGAAAACGTGGAGTAGATGCCGTTGTGTTTTTATTCATCTCCAAAAAGGTCAAACTAAAAGTGGGTCTCGCTGGAGCAGTACGCGATACAGCACACGGTATGGCCAGATCTGTTCACCCTACTGACTTCTCTAGACCCAACTTAAGTAAATACTCTGTAACCAACGACCTTTAGGACAGGAAGCCACAGCACTACCTCACAAAAATGTAAACAAACAACACCCAAGAATGATGCAGTATTATCATTGGTTATTTACAGCTTGTTGACAGTCGTGTTGTCTGGTGGTGGTGGTAGTGGGGGTAGATTATATTATGCTAATGATATGTAAATGACACTGATGAATCTACTTGGTGAACGAAGTGAACTGCAATGGAGCGTTCACGCGAAGTGTGTGTGGATGGGAGGCGGAGGGGGTGATGGGGAGGGTAGGGGGGGTGAGGGTGGTGGGTGGTGATTCTCCTAGTGTCACCCAGCCTGAACCCGAGATGAATGGGACGTACTGTAGTGTCTTGAGAGGTCGAGCGCAACAGTTACACTCCATTTAGCTGTGGTTGTGTTGGTAGATGGCTCGATAAGCTAAGTGTGTGTTTGTGTGTGTGTGTGTGTGTGTGTGTGTGTGTGTGTGTGTGTGTGTGTGTAGATTAATGTCTATACTTTTGGATGAACTGATTGACGGGAGGAACCATAACACAACTGTAGACTAATGTGTTGTACTATATGATAAAGTGGTTTTATTATTAGTAGTATTAGTAGTATATAGTCGTTCAAGGTAGTAAAGGGTGGAAGGTAAAGCAAGTATCAGCTACATACACTGTGACCCGTACACCAACATACTTTCTGCTTGGACTGTGTGTTAGGTGTGTCTAGGTCCTTCGTTTAAAAACAGATCATAATTATTGCGTGAAGATCCAGTAACGAATAAGTGCTATGGTAATGATGATAAGAGCAATGATAATGATAATATCAGTAATATATATATTGTGGTTGCAGGTGTAGGCTGTGTTGTAACTCAGGTAACCAGGTGGTCCGCCGCAAACTCAAGATGAACGAGTTGCTCCCCTCCCTCCCTCCCTCCCCCCTCTTCTCTCTCCCTCCCTCCTTCCCTCTCCCCCTCATCCTCCCTCACGTTACCCCCAACCTTGCTATCTTATATATCTTCTCTCCTCTCCCAGCTTTTCACCTCCCCTCCTTTCCCCACCTTCCCACTTCCCATGCCCTGGCCCCCTCCTTCCTGTCCACACTATTCAGCCACCTCGTATATCTCCCTTCCTCCTCTTTCACCTCCCCCCTTCCTATACCTCTCTCACACACCTTTTTTTCCTTCTCTACTACCATTTCCCGACCTTTTCCATCTTCCCTCATCGCCTTCCCTTTCACTCCCTCCTTCCCTACTCCCCCTCCCCGTCGTTATCGTCTCTCATTTCCCTCACCCTCGTTCCCTCGCCCATTCCTCTCTCCTTCCCCTACTCATCACTCACCTAACCTAACCATCAACAAAAAAAATATTGTATGTGGAAACGTATTAACTTCACTTTATGTGAATTTGTTAACACTAATGTGCAGTATAAACTAGATGATGCGCCTTGATTTAATACCTTTATCCACTTGATGTAAAGGTGTTTGTTACCTGTATATCAAGGTGTGTGTGTGTGTGTGTGTGTGTGTGTGTGTGTGTGTGTGTGTGTGTGTGTTCTGTAGTCATGCGTGTCAGCACAGTCGGTAATGTTGTTTTAGTTCAGTTTATTTGGTGTTATCTTCCTAATTTTCAACTTCCAGTACTTCAAGCCATCCATCCCACTCTATGCTATATATTTTTTTCTTGAGACATTAACATACACCGCATCATACCCATACATTCACCACACCACCACACTACAACCGCACTCCCTCACACTACCACACCACAACCGTACACCATCACCACACCACAACCGCACACCACCACACCCACACACCACCACACCCACACAGCACCACACCCCAACACTACACCATCACGCCACCACAACTGCACGCCACCACACCCACACACCACCACACCCACACACCACCACACCCCAACACTACATCATCACGCCACCACAACCGCACGCCACCACACCACAACCGCACGCCACTACACACACCCCACTTTGTTATTAGGCCATTCCCTGTTTGCAGCGGGTCTGGATGAGAGAGAGAGAGACTGTTTTTACCTCTAATTGTGTTTTTGTCCCCCGAGGCTTTGCTGAGGGGAGTGTGATGATTCAGGCTGTTGACGTATGTGTCCCATGCATTTTGCCTGAGTTCGTTTACATGTTTCCTAACGGCAGCAAGGGAAAGACTTTTAGCATTTGAGGTGTTCTAACTTGTTTACATCCCTTACCTACTATCTGGGCTATAGCTTTCGTATTTTTCTTCAGTTTGGGGTCATCATAGGATTCTTTGGGTAGATCTAGGTGGTATTAGACGCGAGTGTAGCGAGGGCATCAGCTCTGTCATGTTCCCTGAGACCTGTATGAGAGAGGGACCACAGTTCTTTGATCTTAACACCCCCGTCAAGGGCAAGTAGTGAGGATTGAGAATCAGTGACAGTGATTTTCAACAAATTTAGTGGCTGTGAGTATGACAACTAATTCAGTTTGTAGTGTGGATGTCCAGTTGTTAATTCTAATTCCGCTTTCATTTGCTTTGCCGTTAGGTTGAATCACAACGACAGCACTTTCAAATTTATATAATTAATACCACAACCACATACTACCACATTAAAACCATACACCATCACAACCACACACCACCACACTTCAACCGCACACCACATGAACGCTCATACATCATCCCCGCAATGCACACCACATACTACCACATGCCGCAACCCATCACACACACACACACACACACACACACACACACACACACACAGGAAATAGAATACTACGCACTGTTAGATCCTATAATTACGTTGTGGTGGGTGTTCTAGGCAGGCAAACATATTATCCCTCAGCAAGATCTCAAGCGCTCAGTCGTATGCAAATTATTTCGACACGCGAATCTTCCCTCTACGTGTACCAGAGGTTTACAACATAGAGAGTTTTAATGTGACTTTGATGGCGATGTACTGTAGGTCGTTTTGATTTCAGGATACTTCCGGATAGTTATTTTTTATTGTGTTTAGGTAGTCAATATCCGCCTGTCGTGATGAAGATATTGTAAGATATTGACGTTTTGATAATGGTAATAATAATAATAATAATAATAATAATAATGTCGTTTTCACTGTAGGTGTTTCCCCTTAAAGGTCATTGTTGCTCCCTAGTGGTTCAGTGACCTAGACGTGACGCTGTGAGGTTATAGGTCAAGGTCAGAGGGAGGGGTGTTGTTTGTGCGTCTCTTTAACTTATTGTTGTATTTACTGTTTTAGTGTATTATTGTGTTTTGTTTTTGTTAGTATCGTGTTTTTATTATTGTTATTTTATTGTTATTGTTGCCTCTTGTTGTTATCAGTTATTATCACCACAACATGAACTTATCGTCTCTAGCTAAACACTATGATATTTTCCTGTGATTTTTTTTCTTCCATTCGTTTATTCTTCAACAATCTCAACAACATGCAACATATATCAATTTCTCATATACTCCAGCTATCACTCTGCAACATGTATTAGTCAACTGCCAGACAAGTATTAACTCCCTGTTTGTGAGGGTGAAGCCACCGTACTACAGGACCTGACTGAAGCCCTACTTTGACCCCAAGCTTCTGAGGGCTGAAGCTGTGATCTTTATTTGTAATGATTTTTCTTGAGATTATGAACGTTCGTTATTAGAGGTAATTAAGCTTGAAGTGCGTTGTAATTTTGAGTGTGTGTGTGTGTGGGAGGAGAAGGGGTGTGTGTATATGGAGGAGGAGTGTGTTTGTGTGGGGGTGTTTTTGTGTATGTATGTATGTATGTATGTATGTATGTGTGGAAGTAAGTGATCTTTTTTGTGTGTGTATAATATGTAACGGGAGGAGTGCGTTTATGTGCTTGTATTTAGTTTAATTTGCTTATGTATGTATGTATGTAGAAGCCACAGGGCGCCGGTAGGTCAGCTTTAAGACTGCAAAACTCCTGGCTCTGGTTATTCAGGTGTCGCCCCATAAACCTTCCCCCTTTATTTAGGTCTGTATCCCAACAACGTTTTAAAGTGTGTGTGTGTGTGTGTGTGTGTGTGTGTGTGTGTGTGTGTGTGTGTGTGAAGAAAACTTGTGGCCATTGGTTCCTGTGGTATGGTGGTACGTCTGGTACGTCACAAGGTCCTCGGTTCGATCCCCCGGCGGAAGCATTGGACATTATTCGGAACAGTCAGTGGTAATTTAATGACTAATCTGGCGAGCAAGCAATAACAGTCAAGCTGGTCAAGTTTTAAACCTGGCCTCTTGATTATCCGAAGCTGACATGGCAGTTTTATTTCCTCGTAATTGAGAGAGAGAGAGAGAGAGAGAGAGAGAGAGAGAGAGAGAGAGTATATTTAGTCTCAGTGCAGTTTCGACGCCATTTTGTCGGCAAGTTTGTGTGGCAGGTTAGTCTGACTCAGTTCTATGCGATCTGATGTCTCTATTGAAGTGGAAACTTTTGAATTATGATTCTTTGAAAATCCTGATTCACGAAGCTTGGTTCCGGATCAGTGGTTACGTGAGATCGGGGAGAGAGAGAGAGAGAGAGAGAGAGAGAGAGAGAGAGAGAGAGAGAGAGAGAGAGAGAGAGAGAGAGTATCACGATTAGTTTAGAATTTAGCTATAGATTAATTTTTACATATACCTTTCACTAATTTTGAAGGTGAATATCAAAGAGCTTGCCGTACCTTGTATAATGAAGGGTTGTAGGGCAGCTGGATTAGCATAGTGACAGGGGGAGGCGGCAGGTGGGGTCACATTATACACAAATGCATGAGTGTGTAAATGTTACCAAAGGCCGCTCGCTATCTTCAGGTTTTTTTACACTATGAAAGTTTTTAGAGCGAAGTGAAAGTGGGTCTCTATAAGGCTGCCAACCTGATAGGGGGCAGAGCAGGTGTATAAGATCTTGAATACTTGTAAGCCCCGGTACACGATGAGGCACTGCACTTGACACTCTTTGTTTCCTCAATTTCATAGTTAGGAACGGTGGGTGTGTGTGTGTGTGTGTGTGTGTGTGTGTGTGTTCCTCTCTCTCTTAATTGGTATTTGCGTCTAGCGTCTCAGAGGATGTGGTAGCCATCATCCTTGCAAGACTGTCTGCTGCTGGAGCGGTTCCTAACTGTCTGTCTGATTGGATCTGCTTGATGCATCCTCGCTACTGTCTGCTGCTGCTCTTGGTTATGTCTGCTGGAGTGTTTCATTACCTCTACTCTGCCGTCTCGTCTCTGGCTATGTCTGTCTGTCTGTCAGTCTGTTTGTTTGTAGCCAACATCACGAAGTTTGTTCCTCTCTGTTTTCTCTGTAAATTCCCGTTGTTTACATAACACTGGTTCCTCACTGACAGCAGGAACAGACTACATAATTACGTTTGTGTTAATTTTAACTTTCATTGTCCTATTTTTATTTGACTTGAGTAAGATTTGCCTAATTAACCTTTTGAAACACGTATATGCACAGCACACGAGTATTAGATGTACTCTGTTAACATGGGAGCGTATTTTGCCGAGTGCCTCTTTGTTCAAGGTATTTAATAAGCTTCTGTTCGTGTAGTTAAGGTGTGTCCCGAAACGTTCTTGGAGTGGTGGCGTTTTGTTCAGGTATTGGAGAATATTTTGTGTATATTTGAGAGAGAGAGAGAGAGAGAGAGAGAGAGAGAGAGAGAGAGAGAGAGAGCCATGATCTACAGGTACACATAAGGTGGTGGTAGTAGTAGTAGTGGGGAAGCACGTCTGACTGCAGGGCGTCGTGTCTGGCCAAGATTAATTGAAACCTCACTAAGGAATTAGATACACACGCTCCTCTTCAAGTTTGGTCCAGCGATTTGACAGCACTTTTGTTTGGTTTGGTCGGGTACGTACGTGTGTGTGTGTGTGTGTGTGTGTGTGTGTTTTA
>NW_024753611.1:137500-232500 GCF_018991925.1 Homarus americanus | reverse complement strand
TATTAAAGTACGAAAGGTTTGAAATAGATTAGGTTTCCGGCACTGAACTCGTCTCCTATAGCTTCCTTAGCCACTGGCATCTGTAATTATCATATAAATATTCTTGTGTTTTTTTCTAGAATGTACTGATTTGTTTATTGATTCTTTTATTACAAAGTTATGAAATGGATTTATTCCCCTTTAGTACATTGGGGGTCCGGACGTTGGGTGACCAGTGAATATTTGGTATGCAAATCTGCTTGTGAACAGCCTGGTGGAAGCTGCCGGGACGCTGAGTTTGATGAGAATTATTATTTAAAATATGGGAATAAGTCGGTCTCACGTGTTGGTTGTGCAGTATATAATATTTAAGTATTTCAGTCCATGGACGTAAGTTTATTATTATTATTATTATTATTATTATTATTATTATTATTATTATTAATGTAGATGGATTAAGCTATCACTCGTTGTGGTGGACAGAGAGAGAGAGAGAGAGAGAGAGAGAGAGAGAGAGAGAGAGAGAGAGAGACTTATGAAAGTGGTAAATTAACATGCAATTTTGCTCCTCGTTACATCTTTTAGTGAGGTCCGCTTAAGGTATGAAGAAACGCAAGATTGGAATTTGTTCTTTTTTTTTTTTACATATATTTTGACAGAACAAAGAAACACTCCAACTGAGAATTCGTGTTTCTTTTAGTATTGGATGACGAGAGGAAGATGAAACGAGTCAATGTTTCCTCTTGTGGTGTGGAGGAGTCGCTGGCGGGTAGTGAAGATGGTGAGCTGCGTCTGGGTTACCTTCACTTCACCTAGGTCAGGAGGAAAAAGGTGACTGGGAGGTGGTGGGGTCAAAGGTATTGTAATCCTGTATAATGTGTGAATAATACTGTACTGTTGTTTCCGCTAAAGACGAAAATGTTGAAAGAAAATGGGAAACTCGCCCTGATTGATGTGGGGGGACTGACTATCTTAGATTGGTGGGATTGAAAGGAGAGAGGAGGGGGAGTGTTTTGATTTCACATTCTCTGTTTAGGAGTGAGTTGTGTTTTAGGTAAAGGGGAGAGAAGAGATTTGGGTGTGTCATTCGTTTGTCTGTGTGTCTTTGTTAATCGTAATGTGTGTGTGTGTCTTTTTGCTGCTATGTATGTTTGTGTGTCGGTTTATATGTATGTCTTTGTGTAATCTCTGTATGTAATCTTTCCTTTCTTCCTTTACCGTGTTTCTGAAAAGTGCAAGAGAGTTTGTGGAGGATGGATGGCATTGTTTGTGGAGGATGGATGGCATTGTGTGTGGAGGATGGATGGCATTGTTTGTGGAGGATGGATGGCATTGTGTGTGGAGGATGGATGGCAGTGTTTGTGGTGTAGAAGGGAGTTTGTGAACAGTGGAGAGCAGTGTGGCATAGATTGCAGGACATGGAGACCCTTGTCGTGACTCTCTCATCGATATGTATAAGCGTGTTCCACTTCTACAGCCCACGTGACTTTGAACGATTCAGATTAAAACAAGAGGCTGCGAGAGATGACCTCAAGGAATTTAATATCAAAGTTTAGAGGGTGTAGATCAAAGCGTCCCGCGGCCATAGTTCCCGTAGATATAAACAAACACGCGCAATATGAGTTTTATTTTGAAGAAAAAAAAAAAAATCATAACGTGATTTGAAAGTAGGAGACCTGAGAAAACCTGAAGCAGAATCTGATTATTTTAACTAGATTTTTTTTTGTTTAAACAACCTTACTGTCTCATTGATTCATTATATAAACCTTCAGTGGAAAGTAAATTAACATCAATGGATTCACCTGACACTTACACCTGGAGGAGGAGGTTAAGATCCCGATCACCACAACTATAAGCTCTCGAGTGTTAGTGTGTGTGTGTGTATCTCGTGTGTGTGTGTGTGTGTGTGTGTGTGTGTGATGGATCGCTATCATAAAACATACAACTCAGTATGTAAACTTGTCTAAACTTGTCTTCCACGTGTTCTTGTTTACTTTAGTTAATTGGACTGGAGGTTGGACATTGTCTTTGAGGGAACAGTATTTTTCTTTACTTGTCAATGAAACTTGTACTAAAGGCTCTGTTTATGTGATATGAACCGTCAATAATAATAATAATGATGGTGGTGGTAATAACAATGATAATGAAATAGTAATGGTGAAGATAGTGATAATAATGACAATAATGGTGATGGTGTTGTAGTAATGGTTGTGTTCTGTTATGAATCTGGTTAATGGTGGTTAATGGTCTCCTCATGGTGATCTTATGGTGGTAAAGGTCCCGGGAACTGCCTTTCTGCTGTGTTGCTGACCAGGTCCAGTATATGACCTGTATATACTGTATACCGTATTATCTTGACCCGAGTTGGATGGTGTGGATGAGTTTGGGATGTCTTGAGTTGGTGGATGGAGTGGATGAGTTTTGTATCACTTGAGCTAGATGGTGGGTGAGTTTTGGATGACCCGAGTTGGTGGATGGTGTGGCTGTGTTTGGGAAGCTATACACACAAATACATTTTAGCTCTGCCAAGTCTCCGTTTACGATGCACTGATGAATATTAACCACTGCTAAGTATAATGTTCAGGAGATGTAAATTCACTGCAAGTTTAGGAGGTTGGCAGTATACGCTCGGGGGTATTATCTCCGTGGTATATAACCGATGCAAGCAAGAACTGAATTATAGGTGGAGGTTATAATGCCACGATTATAGGTAATGAGGTTATGTATAATAAATAATTGCTCTAAAAAAAAGGTCAGTGAATTTAACCATGACTGACCCAACGTTGGTGAAAATAACTGAAGAAAAAAAAACATTAGCAAAATAATTGATATTGAATGAAAGTGGGAATGAGGGGAAAGAAAATTGATGACTGACATTAAATAAAATGAAAGAAAATGAAAGAAAAGATAGACAAATGTTAAGGAAGACGAGCAGTGCAAGTAAATGATGAATGAAAGGGGGACGTGTGTGATGATTGTGTGTGAGAGGCAGAGGGGAAAAGGGATTGTAGAAGGAGAATGGGATTAGGGGAAGAGAGGGGAAGAGAGGGGAGAGAGGAGGTAGATGAGTGGATGTTAGGAGGGGGAAAGAGATGCAACATGATAGGTAACAATTGAAGGAACAGAAACAGTAGCAGTGATAATTGTAATAGCAATAGGAATAGTAGCAATGTTAGTAGTAGTAATAGTAGTAGTAGTAATAAGGCTTTTGATATCTGATACAGGAATAAATGCTTACTCCGGGTAGGGGGGGGGGGAATAAACCACTGTTTCCTTATTAATAGCCTAAGAAGGAACTAGTTAGACGGGCCCCAATCTTAATAGGTTCCAGTCCTAATAGGCCCCAGTACTAACAGGCTCCCAGTTCTAATAGCCCCAGTCCTAATAGGTCACAGTACGAACTGGACCCGGTTCTAATAGGGGCCCAATTCTGATACGCCACAGTTCTAATAGGTCCTAGTTCTATCAGGTCCCAGTTCTGATAGGCCCCACTCTCATTGTAATCCCTTACCATTGTTTAGATTGGGTCCTGCTAGAACTGGGGGGGCCATGTAACCTTCAACCCCGTGTGATAGTCCGTCTCGCCAGGGCTTGTGATGTTGTCGTCGTTTAGTGGTGTTCCCCAGGGAGGTGGCACACCCCTGCCTCCGAGTCTCTTCCCCTGACTTACCGTAAATAGCAACACTTAACTCCATGTTTGTGTGTATAAATAGTTGGTGTTCTTGCTGACGTCTTGTTTATTTTTATTGTTGCTGTTTGTGTTATTCTAGTTTTAACTATTATTATTATTATTATTATTATTATTATTATTATTATTATTATTATTATTATTATTATTATTATTATTATTAATAGTAGTAGTAGTAGTTGTAGTAGTAGTAGTGAGATTAGTAGTATCAGTAGTAGCATTGCGTCAGGTTTGGGGTGAAAATGCCTTCACATCAGATACACTTGTGATGAAACATAACTTGAGGTTTTCACAAGTTATAATCCCTCACATTTCTTACCCCTTTCATGTGTTCCTCCTCCACGAGCTCCAAACTTACCTTCAAGATAATCACTTATCTCTCCAGCCGCTCAATTTTGGGGGGCTGCAGTGTGTGTGTGTGTGTGTGTGTGTGTGTGTGTGTGTGTGTGTGTGTGTGTGTGTGTGTGTGTGTGTGTGTGTGTGTGTGTGTGTGTGTGTGTGTGTGTGTGTGTGTGTGTGTGTGTGTGTGTGTGTGTGTGTGTGTGTGTGTGTGTGTGTGTGTGTGTGTGTGTGTGTGTGTGTGTGTGTGTGTGTGTGTGTGTGTCGAAATTTTTGTATTTTATAGTTTATGATGAAGTTATTGTTTGGTCTATGTGCTTGTGTTAGAAATGTATGTTTTTGTTTTGTGTTTTGATAATGGTGTTTGTGTTTGGGAATGGTGTTTGTGTTATATCATTGTCATTAATACACACCCAGCATTACCATTGTTGTTGTAAATATTATTATTATTATTATTATTATGACTATAGTAGTACGTAATGTCTTTCCTGCATATTTTTGGTGATTCATTATACCCCGGGCTGTAGGTACGGCAGATTGGGAGCCGGGGGGGGGGGAGTGCAGTTCAGTAATTAGGTCGTAATTCTTATCAAACTTTATGTCTCAAGTTTTTTAATGACTCTTTCTCTTCTTTTTCATCGCATGGATTTTTTTTTTACGGATTATTGTTATTAATTTTGTGTTTTATCAAAGGTCATGCGTACTAAAAGTCATGAGGTGTACTAAAATGCTCGTGTACTCAGTGTCTATATACACAGGCAGAGGTCATGAATAATTTGTAGATGCTGCACAATATATTTAGTTTACAAACACGTTTTTTTTGTTTGATTTTGTTTTTAGACTTATTTTACATATGCGTGTGTCACAATTTAGTCAAATGTTTTATTGTGTATGCATACATATTTTTTTACCTGGCTATTAATTCTTCGTCAACAGGTTTTATTTTTTATTGCAGTATTTCACACAGTCATAACGCACCGTCCTGACAGGTGGTAATTTAAAAGCCTCTGGCCTGAGTTGAGGTAAATTACAGTGGGTTGGTCACACTCAGGGGGGTCGACCTTTAACTTTTTAATTACCGTTCATATGATATTTTCCACCTTGACGACGACCATTTCTTGTGGCAGTTTAGTTCGTCGCTTGTGTGCTAATGGTGGTACGTATGTGTTATTTGATCTTATTTTGAGGATTGTTTTGATCGTTATAGCTTGATACATATAGTTATAGGTCTATGAGGATCTGTATCTGTGTGTCTGACAGTCCTTAGGGTAGTGACAAAATTCAATCAGCTAACGTGTAAAGAACCAATCACATTACATTATCTTCTCAATGTCGTATTTGATTGGGTACAGAATCATATCCAATAACCAAAGAGATGGAATACGACATTATCTAATCGTGTGTGTGTGTGTGTGTGTGTGTGTGTGTGTGTGTGTGTGTGTGTGTGTGTGTGTGTGTTACCTCTACCAGTGAATGTGAAGGTTTGCTAAGTGGTGAGAGGATGTACAGTATGGCGGGACCTAAGTGCTCTCCAAGTCATATTTCAAGGTTACGAGCCAAAGGACCCACACATCTCTGGCTGTACTGCTTCAACGTATTTGTTTATATACTGTGTTGAGGTACCGAGCTTTATAGAATATGAGAATTAACAACGTATTAGAGTTTTATCCACGTGTTTGGTTTTCATTTTCGTTATAAAAGTTTCAGAAACCAAATTTTTTTTTTCACCTGGTATCGATAGTTTGTTCATATATACCGCAGAAAATATAAGTACGGTATATAACAAGGAGTTTACTGTATTCGTATAGCGATTTATTGGTACAAGTGTGTCGGTAGGTATATGAAATGTTATGTGTTGTGTATACTGTAAATCCGTTGGTGTATAAGAGCGTATGTAGTGTATGTGTACAGTATATTTAGGTTTATGTTATGTATTTATGTACCTACGAGTATATTATCTCCCTCTTCTCAACTCGCCCTTCTCTCCAACTTCCTTCCTCTTCCTCCATCCCTCCTTTCCCCTTCCTTCCTCTTCTTTCCTCCCTTCCAACCTCCTTCCCTCCCCTCCTTCCCCCTCCTCTCCCCTTCCTCCTCCTTTCCTCCTTCCTCCTCCCCTTCCTCCTTCCTTTCCTCCTCCTCTTTTCTCCTCCCCTCCCTCCTCCCTCCCTCCTTTAACACTGTCCTTCCTTCCTCCCTTCTCTCCCCGCCCCACAGTTGCCTCTAAAATAATACATGTTTCTATTACGCCAGACTGCACCGGGAGGTAATGTTCTGGCGTTGAGCGGAGAGATTCTACTGCTGCTGGAAAAGAAATGGACTCCAGGGGTTGTTGTAGGGCAGAGGGTTGTGTTGTAGGGTCGGGGGGCTGGGATTGTAGTAGGGGTTGTGTTGTAGGGGGGGTTGTGTTGTAGGAGGAAGGTGTATTATTCATTTGGTTAGGTTAGGTTAGGACTATTTTGATTGTGTGTTATTGTTATTTTTAGTGGGTAATTAGTCCATTACTCTCTCTCTCTCTCTCTCTCTCTCTCTCTCTCTCTTCTTCCTCTCTCTCTCTCTCTCTCTCTGTTTACGCCTCCGTCTATAATAAATATTGCCTGAGTGAGAAATAGTGCCCGATTAAGGCACCTCCTCTACAAGTGATTGATGTCGCAATTTTCAAGCATCTACAACGCCTGTTCAGGGTTTGAGTAGAGAATGTTATGAGTTGGGTAACGCTAATGTATAATCTTAAAGACCTATACTCGGGCTACTAATACTTACGGCGGTCTCAAAGGTGAAGGAAATCAGTCGACTGGGTTGGATTATTCTGATTGGCTGAGAGAAGCGTCAGCTTATCCAGTAAATGAGCTGTTTGACATCCGATACCTGGCATGGATGTGTAGGTAGCCCAGCAGGAAGTGTCGGTGCACAAGCGGAAAGTGTCGTGCTGCGCGGAAAGTGTCGGTCCACAAGCAGAAAGTGTCGGTCCACACGGAAGTGTCAAAGCCTGAACTACCACAATAACAAGCAGGAGGAGTGAAGTATCAAGCAGGAAGTATCAGTAACACAGAAGAGTGACTCCTCCTCCTCCTCCTCCAGGACGATAAAGTAATTACCAGCGACAGGTTTTCCTCAGGTAAACTTTTCTCTGAGACGTCGTTAATATTCTTCGTGCAGGTGATTCTGGGATCGTCCTCAGCCTCCTCCTCAGCCTGTCACTGTCGGCCACATTACCAGGGGGTCGTACTCACACCGCCTGGAGATATTTTTGGTACTAGGAGATGGTCGACCTGTGTTTGGTAATGAGATGGTGACTAGTGTTTGGTACTAGGAGATGATCGACCTGTGTTTGATACCAGGAGATGGTCGACCTGTGTTTGGTACTTGGGATGGTCGACCTGTGTTTGGTACTGGAGATGGTCGACCTGTTTGGTACTAGGATGGTCGACTAGTGTTTGGTACTAGGAGATGATCGACTAGTGTTTGGTACTAGGAGATGATCGACTAGTGTTTGAGTATATGGAGATGATCGACCTGTGTTTGGTACTAGGGATGGTCGACCTGTGTTTGGTACTAGGAGATGATCGACTAGTTTGGTACTAGGAGATGATCGACTAGTGTTGATACTTGGAGATGATCGTGTGCTTTGGAGATGATCGACCTGTGTTTGGTACTAGGAGATGATCGACTTGGTACTAGGAGATGATCGACCTGTGTTTGGTACTCGGAGATGATCGACCTAATTGGAGAAGGACAGTATGTGGAATTAACCCGAGACAAATAAGTTGGGTTTAGGTTAGGTTAGGTTAGGTTAGGTTAGGTTAGGTTAGGTATGCTGACGACCTGATTTATTGTGCTGCCTTGGTGTTGTGGTGTTTGTGTGTGTAGAGTATTGTCTCATTGTAAGGCCAGGTGTTTTGGTTATGTCTGTCTGTCTGTCTGTCCTTTTTCCTTATTTTATTGTATTGACATCAGGATGAGACTTTGTTATTATTATTATTATGATTATTATTATTTTTATTATTATTATTTTATTATTATTATTATTATTATTTATTATTATTATTGTTGTTGTGTATTGTTGTTGTTGTTGTTGTTTTTGTTTATTGTACGTTTAATCATCAAAGTTAGACAGCTTCTCTTCCAAGCACCATTTACTTCAATCATAATTTGATCAAGTAATTAACTGTAAAATTAATTTGAACAATAATTATTAGGCCTTAGCTGTAATTATTCAGGGATTACATTCCATTAGAGGCATTATCTTGTCATTACTGGTGATTACTGGCGATTCAACCCGTAATTACCCCCACGATTTACCTTCTAATTGGGAGCTTTGAGTCACCTCCCACCTCGCTATTGTAATGTTTTCGCTTATAATTAAGTTGGGAATTATCGTGAAGTGTTGGCAGTGGACGAGTATGGAACGAGTGTGTCATTTCTTAGCAAAGGTTAAAATCGTATTAGCACAACAAAAGAGTGCCTATGTTAAGGATTAATTCATTAACGGGTTAAAATCGCCTCGTTGAATGGATTGGGCAGCCTACACTTGTCTGTCTCTCCTGTGCTTCTGTGTGTTAAAAATAATATTATCACAAGTTAAAATTGTAATCATAAAAGTAAAAAGTCGAAAGTACAGGTTAAAATCGTCCTATTTTGGTGATTTTAATAATATACAGTTTTTTAAAATCTTCAAGTTCATATGTATGAAGCCACGTCTCAACAAGGGTTAAAATTACAGTTATGTATGGTTAAACTTTTACTAATTAATGATCAAATTCGAGATCGTAAACATCGTATTTACATAACTTCAAACTTATCAACAAAAAGTTTTAACATCATGTTTACGAAAGGTTCAACTCATTAGTCAAGTTTGATATCCTATTAAAGAGGTATTTTTAACCCTCTTAAAGATGTTTAACTATGTGTCGGAAGTTAAAAGCCTATTAGAAAGTTTGTATTATGTAGGCAAAGTTTTTAAACTGTTTGTGTGAGTGTCATGACTTCTAAGTAAGAGACAATGTGATAGCTTTTTAGTACACGTTATATAACATGATTTAACGTGAAGTGAAAAATGTATCTTAATTAATATTTTTTTTCGTTTTTAATGCATAATCAATCGGGTTTTATTTTTGTTTTAATATGTAATCAACCAACTGTTAACACTATCTAATACGTAATTAGTCAGGTATTAACATGATGTAATACGTAATCAACCAACTGTTAACACTATCTAATGCGTAATTAGTCAGGTATTAACATGATGTAATACGTAATCAACCAACTGTTAACACTATCTAATGCAATTAGTCAGGTATACATGATGTAATACGTAATCAACCAACTGTTACTATCTAATACGTAATTAGTCAGGTATTAACGATATAATACCAATCAACCAACTGTAACACTATCTAATACGTAATTAGTCATATTAACATGATGTAATACGTAATCAACCAACTGTACACTATCTAATGCGTAATTAGTCAGGTATTAACATGATGTAATACGTAATCAACCAACTGTTAACACTATCTAATGCGTAATTAGTCAGGTATTAACATGATGTAATACGTAATCAACCAACTGTTAACACTATCTAATACGTAATTAGTCAAGTTATTAACATGATGTAATACGTAATCAACCAACTGTTAACACTATCTAATGCGTAATTAGTCAGGTATTAACATGATGTAATACGTAATCAACTAACTGTTAACACTATCTAATGCGTAATTAGTCAGGTATTAACATGATGTAATACGTAATCAACCAACTGTTAACACTATCTATACGTAATTAGTCAGTATTAACATTATGTAATACGCAATCAACCAACTGTTAACACTATCTAATACGTAATTAGTCGAATAACATGATGTAATACGTAATCAACCAACTGTTAACACTATCTAATACGTAATTAGTCAGGTATTAACATGATGTAATACGTAATCAACCATATTAACACTATCTAAACATAATTAGTCAGGTATTAACATGATGTAATACGTAATCAACCAAATGTTAACACTATCTAATACGTAATTAGTCAGGTTTAACATTATGTAATACGCAATCAACCAACTGTTAACACTACTCTACGTAATTAGTCAGGTATTAACATGATGTAATACGTAATCAACCAACTGTTAACACTATCTAATCACGTAATTAGTAGGTATTAACAGAATGTAATACGTAATCAACCAAATGTTAACACTATCTAATACGTAATTAGTCAGGTATTAACATGATGTAATACATAATCACCAAATGTTAACACTATCTAATACGTAATTAGTCAGGTATTAACATTATATGTAATACGTAATCAACCAACTGTTAACACTATCTATGCATAGTCAGGTATTAACATGATGTAATACGTAATCAACCAACTGTTAACACTATCTAATATAATTAGTCAGGTATTAACATTATGTAATACGCAATCAACCAACTATTAACACTATCTAATACGTAATTAGTCAGGTATTAACATGATGTAATACGTAATCAACCAACTGTTAACAATATCTAATACATTAGTCAGGTATTAACATGATGTAATACGTAATCAACCAACTGTTAACACTATCTAATACATGTTAATTAGGTATTAACAGATGTAATACGTAATCAACCAAATGTTAACACTATCTAATACATATTAGTCAGGTATTAACATGATGTAATACGTAATCAACCAACTGCTTATCTAATACGTTAGTCAGGTATTAACATGATGTAATACGTAATCAACAACTGTTAACCTATCTAATACGTAATTAGTCAGGTATTACCAAATGCGTCAAAACTGTTCTCTATCTAATACGTAATTAGTCAGGTATTAACATGATGTAATACGTAATCAACCAACTGTTAACACTATCTAATACGTAATTAGTCAGGTATTAACATGATGTAATACGTAATCAACCATGTTAACACTATCTAATACGTAATTAATTAATTACATGATGTAATACGTAATCACCAAATGTTAACACTATCTAACACGTTAGTCAGGTATTAACATGATGTAATACGTAATCAACCAACTGTTAACACTATCATACGTAATTAGTCAGGTATTAACATAATGTAATACGTAATCAACCAACTGTTAACACTATCTAATACGTAATTAGTCAGGTATTAACATTATGTAATACGCAATCAACCAACTGTTAACACTATCTAATACGTAATTAGTCAGGTATTAACATGATGTAATACGTAATCAACCAACTGTTAACACTATCTAATACGTAATTAGTCAGGTATTAACATTGTAATACGCAATCAACCAACTGTTAACATATCTAATACGTAATTAGTCAGGTATTAACATGATGATCGTAATCAACCAACTCTTTTATCTAATACGTAATTAGTCAAGTATTAACATGATGTAATACGTAATCAACCAACAACTATCTCGTAATTAGTCAGGTATTAACATTATGTAATACGCAATCAACCAACTGTACCTTTCTAATACGTAATTAGTCAGGTATTAACATGATGTAATACGTAATCAACCAAATTTAATATCTTCTCGTCTACTGAAAACAAAAATGAACTTGAGTCTTTTTTGAAAATTCTCCTCAGGGTCAAGTCCAGAGGCCGCTGGGTCTTGTTTTATCAATCACTTTCTCACCTGAGCCTACTTCAACCCTGGGGCTCTTCAGAAATTAAATTAAGAGCTTCGTTAAGGGCGAATCTTGCTCAAACTACCTTTGCCTTGCCCGTGACGTGAGTGTATCTTGGTTAATTCGGCTTGTTTATTGGTTAATTCGGCTTGTATATCGATTAATTCGGCTTTTTTATTGGTTAATTCGGCTTGTATATTTGGTTATTTTTGTTAATCTGTGCTAATGCCGGTTAATATGTATATATATATATGAAGGGCAATAACAAGCTGAAGATTGATACGATTCACAAATTAGGCTCCGATGGAATAAATTAGTCTCAAACAGCTTTAATAAATCAGATAGATAGATAGTTAGATAGATAAATGATAGATAGATAGATAGATAGATAGATAGATAGATAGATAGATAAACACGCAATTGAAGGATTAAATGCTACCTAGAGCAGAGCATGTCGGCAAAGACGATAGCCTCCTAAACTTTGCGTGACAGTTGATGTGGACAAATGTCTTTGACTTGTCTCTCACTCGTTTATTTTTCTCTCACATTCTCTCTCTCTTTCTTCACCCGTCCCTCTTGCAGGTGGCCAAGTTGAAGCTTTAAGAAAGTTATAGAGTTTCTTCCATATCAGTGGAAGTCAGGAAAGTCACAATTGGTGGCAGCCGGTGGGATCCCGCAAGACTGACTTGGGTAACAGTGGGTGGAGGGTGTGGGTGGGGGTAGAAGCAGACCGATATTCTTAACACCTGGGTGGAATATCGGAAGATCGATTAAACACAAAGGGAAGAAAATATCAGGGACTTTTTAACACCTGTCTAAGGTATTGGGGACTAATTTTCTTAACACTATAGCATTTAATCTCTGAATATCAACTATTTTAATACCAGGTTGGAATGCTGGAATGCAAGACTTCGCTCACGCTGGTTTGGAATCATTTTCTCACACCATTGTAAACTAGGAATCGGAATCTTGGAATGTCAGGTATGGAGGTATTGATGTGGGAAGCTGGAGCATGAGAAGACGAGCAGAGACTTGGAATGCTGTTCATATTACATTTGAACGAATAATTTGTAAAGAATTTTGAGGGAACTTGGGAGGAAAGGTGGAACCAAACCACACAAAAATTGGAAAAAAGATTATAGGAATTTGGAAAGCTTTCAGAATTGAATTTGTTATATTAATATGTGCATTATGGATGTTAGTATTTTATGAAAAGAATACTGAACACATAAAAGGGCGACAAGAGATAGGAATTCGGAGGTACAAAGAGATTTGAACCCCAAAAGGCATAACAATATAAATGAAAACAGCATTCATATAAAACATAGGAAAGTTCAATTAAAAAAACATGTAAGCGAAAATTTACAAGTGGTAATTCAGTACAAGATTGAATTGTAGGGAATATATCACCCTTTCTTTTATTCTTAACATTGATAAGACAAAAATTCGAACGTCGCCTCGTATATCACGCCAGAATCCTCAAGTAAAGGATCGCATTTTGTAAGGTTCGCCTGAAGATTGACCACCATCATGCTAACCTAACCTAACCTAACCATAAGTTGCGTTTGAGTGTTTAATCATCTGGTGAAATAAGATAGGGACGTAATCTTAAGGGACCCTCATTAAAACAAGCATTCCATATATCTCTTAACTGGAGATGTGAGGACGCATCAGATGGTCCATTTAAACTAATGTGTCAATATAAGGAATAAAATAACAATTATATTTTACTGATGTTCTTTTCTTAGTTAGGAGAAAAATACGAAGCTGTGAAAAATCCGATTCAGTAACGTTGTTGTGGCGGCAACGTGTGTGCGTCTGTGTGCGTATGTGTGTGTGAAACCTCGACAAATTGACAGGCAGTGACGGAACTCCTTGTCTTGTCGTGTAAAAATATATCATTGATTTGTCGCTTTTGTGTACTTGAAGGATACACAAAATATATTGCGAGGGGAGGAAGGCGGAGGGTGGTATTTATAGTCTATTGTCTAAACTCACTGAGAATTAGAATCAGGTCAGTGTAATTTAATCATTTGTTTAGTGAATTGAGTCCGTCTATAGTGCACTAACTGGGTCGCCGATAACACGTGGATCTATAACTTACTCCCTGTTGTATAATGTATCTTATGGTGGTATCTGTTTAATGCATGTAACTCATTCTCTACTCCCAGGTAACTGAATAGGTAACGTAGGATAATTGATGTACAGGAGTCATTGTATAGCAGTCATTGTATAGCAGCCATTGTATAGCAGTCATTGTCACACATCCCGGAGACACATTGCGACTCGCCCTCTCTCCTCAGCCAAGGCCGATATAAATGGTACAGTAACCTGAGGTAATTACACGGCTGAGCCTTTATGTCAAGCCTGAGCTGTCTGGTAATGGTATACCTGTAAATTTATTCTCAGGTAATGCGGCTTTAAGGATGTATTATTTTATTATGGGGAATATTTTTGAGTCTTCAGAGTTGGAAAAAGAAATTGTGTGATGGTTGTTTCCGTTATACAAGTTCGTAGGTCAAACTCCCCTTCCCTTCCCTTCCCTTCCCTTCCCTCCTTCCAGTGTCTTGTGATACCAGATATAGGAACGTGATCAAATGGACTCAATGCTGAAGATACGACACATAACATAGATGCCAAAGTGGTCTCATATTTCTCAGTAAGGGGAACAATATTAACATAGGAATCTTCACAGTGTGTTGTGGTCCTGATTCAGCGTCTCAGGGTCTTGTGGAGGAACACTGGCCGCTATATGTGTCCTTCAGTGGCGTGCTAGACCAGTAGGCATAGGAGACCAGTAGCCATAGGAGACCAGTAGCCATAGGAGACCAGTAGCCATAGGAGACCAGTAGGCAGGGAGACCAGTAGCCATAGGAGACCAGTAGCCATAGGAGACCAGTAGGCATAGGAGACCAGTAGCCATAGGAGGCCAATAGCCATAGGAGACCAGTAGCCATAGGAGACGGGGAGGTGAAGATACATGTATAGAGGAGACTGGTCAGATATCTCCAGTCCCAAATGCCTTAATAGGGTCATGGTCGTAATAAAGGTCCTGTCCTAAATGGTCCTAATAGTAATGGGGTCTGAATCTTAATGGGGGTGGTTAGGTTGGGTTAGGGCTTCTTAGAATTGAGGCCCATTTGTACCCTGGAGATCTTGTAGAGCATTTATCCTCGCTGACGAAGGCTGGTGTAGACGATGTTTATGATGGTGGGGGGCTGTAGTGGGGGTGGAGAGGGGGATATAGTGTGGGGAGGGTGAGAAGGGGAGGGGGCGCTATCATCTTGAGATTGATGACCGTAGTGGAAGGATTTGGTTTTCCTTGAAGTAAATTTTTTTATTATTTTTTTTCTTTTTTCTTTTCCCTCAAAGTGTTTCCTTTTTTCTTCTTTCTTTCTTTCTTATACTTTACTGTTTTTTCTTCCTTCATATTTGTTTCATTATTTTCTTTTTCCTTTTTTTATTCGTCCTTATACTATGGTGATCTAGTTAACATTTGTCTACGGTGTTCACGGGTTTAACTTAAATCACAGTAGGTACTAAATCAAGAACTTACTGACCAGCTCAACCAAAAACAATACTAAGATGTTATGAGCCTCTTTACCTGTATAAAAAAAACTAATTAACTAAATCACCTACAGTCACTCATATACAATTAACACCTGGATCTAATTACTATGATGTATAATTAATTTTGAAGCCATATAGACACAAATACTCTTATGTTGTTTGGTTAATTGGCTTATTCATATTTAATTAATATATATTCGTTCAGGTGTGGCTATTTTAGGAAGCTGTTAAACCCTATTTGTGTAAAGTTGTTTATATTTTTCGATGATCTTGCGTAATATTTTTTTTTTCAAGCTCTGATTTTTTTACCTAATTAGGGTAAAGATTTGAATACACTCATCCAAGATTATTCCATGAAGCTCCTCCGCCTTAATTAGCAGACAGTGTGATAATAATACAAAAAAATCTATATATCTTGGCCTGATTAATGTAAATATTGGGTCGGCGTCTCAAAGGTTCTTACAGTGAATATTTGTCGTAAGTGAAGAACACGCCTAACCTAGCCCATCCTAACCTAACCTAAACTAACCTAAACTAACCTCTTTCACTGGAGCTGAAATACAGAAAAAAATAACTTGTAGAAAATAGTATGAAATGTACACCAATATTCTCCTAAAACAATAGATAATGTACGCTTATTTAACATCGGGAGACGAAGTTAAGAATATATTTTGTTCCTTTGATAAAGTCGGCCAGTCTGGTACTGTTGATGGTTCGACCTTTTGAGAGTGTGGACCAGAGAGAGAGAGAGAGAGAGAGAGAGAGAGAGACTTGTGCTCGGGATGGCTGGGAGCAAGAGCAACACACACACACACACACACACACACACACGTCATCTTCATCTCGTGTGGTTGCCTTTCCCAGATGTGTAATAAACAAAATTCTTCCATTCACATAGTTGTCTAAAGAAGACAGAAAGACCATTACTTTCTTTCAACTTAGTTCAACTCTCGTATGTGATGTCGTAAACTCACGGACCCTCATTCCCTTTTGTATAAGATTGAAGTTAATAATGGTCTCATAGCCTCGATATGAGGAGGGAAGTCTCTTTAGGACGATATTTACGCTGCGTCAGTTTGAGAGTTTCGCCGTAAGAGTAACGTGTGGGGTAGCTGCTTCTTGACTGGGTGGTGAGCGGAGGGCGGAGGAGTACTCGGTTCTGTTCAAGTTTCAGAATATTGTGTTCATGTTTCTAATATTTTTAAAGCGTGGAAGAATCGAATACAAATACATAAAACACAATATATTATGAATTATTATTGGACGTACGAGTTACCGAGCTTCAGATAAAGAGATGATTGGCAAGAGGAACATTCTCGAAGGTTCTCTGATTGATAAACTGTATATACCCGTAGGAGTGGCAGCAGCAGCAGCGCGGTGGGTGGGAGGGAATGAGGTTGTGGGTTGGGTGCAGGGGGTAGTATGTGGGCGGCACCACGTGGGTCTCTTATGACGTAACACACAGCTGGGATAATAATAATAATAATAATAATAATAATAATAATAAGTAGGGAGCTCTTGGGCCAACATACGTATTCTGTTATGAAACGAATTCGATAAACATTTTCCTTTTCTCCATTTAGTTGTTTCTTAATTTATTGGTTTACATAAAATTGTGTAAACCACTTTGTGCCATGACCCCGGCAGTCAACACAGGTTTAGTTTACACCAGTATATAAACGACCATCTTAAAACCTTGTATAAGTGTTTGTAGGGTTTAACTCACCTGACAGTGGTTTATAATGTTTCCAGAACCAAAGTAAACCTCGATGTTGGTTTAAAATGTTTAATACGTATACGAGTTTTATAATGTTTTGTGTTTAAATTTTTTTTTTCATGACGTTTAAGGGAATTAATAAAGTTAAAGGAAATTAGTTATTGGATATAAAAGCATGAGACACGCCTCTACCTGTGCATCACGTATACATTCGGCAGGTATGTTGAGATGACCGTGGTGGACACCTGCGGGCACCTGCGGACACCTGCGTAAATAACCTGCACATGTGTTAAGGGTGGAACAGCTGTACCATCGACCGTCATGTTACTGCTTTACCTTGTGGGGGGGGGTTGTGGGAGGATAATGTAAGGTGGCTTTTGAGACTACCTGGCCTGGTTAATTAAGGTAGTGTCATTGAGACGTACAGCCATTCATATTAGAGACTATCCCCGGCCCTACCTACTTACTCCTCGCTCTCTTTTTCTCTCTTTCTCTTTCTTTCTCTCGAAATTATGATATTCACTAGTTTTGAAGTCATGACTCTCTCTCTCTCTCTCTCTCTCTCTCTCTCTCTCTCTCTCTCTCTCTCTCTCTCTCTCTCTCTCTCGAGTCATCCGCAGGTCATGGATGAATAGCCTATTCACCAAGGAGTCGTCTTTACCTCCTGGCTACACTTTAATGATATTATGTGACCCCGGAAGACTCTTATGAAGGTATGCCAATAGACTCTTTATGTGTGGTGGAGAGGCCAATAGACTCTTTATGTGTGGTGGAGAGGCTCAAATACGTTATTAATGTGAAAGTTGAAGCCTGAAGGAAGGAAAGATAGAATATAGAAGAAAAAACACGAGAAGAAAAGTAAAACACAAAAATGTTTCAACTTTTTTTTTCTTCATGTTTTTGTGAACCGGATTTTAAGAGTTATAAGTTGGTGTTGTGTTCTTGACCTTGAAGCTATATGTTGACGTCTTCCTCCAGGTTAATTCCTCGTCCCTCCTCACCTCCCTCCCTCCATCCCTCCTCACCTCCCTCTCCTTCTGGGTTAGGCTCAGAGGGTTCGTTTCGGGTTCACCGCAGGATTCACCGCTCGGTTCACAATCTCTAAGGATTTTGTTGTTGTGTTTTATGTTCTCGTGTGGATAGAATAATGAGTCAAGGTAATGTAATATAGATCTTAGTGTCATGTCATTGTGGGTGTCATGTCATTGTTTGTGTCATGTCATTGTGGGTGTCATGTTATTGTGGGTGTCATGTCATTGTGGGTGTCATGTCATTGTTTGTGTCATGTCATTGTAGGTGTCATGTTATTGTGGGTGTCATGTTTGTGGGTGTCATGTTATTATGAATATCATGTCATTGAGTGTTATGTTATTGTGGGTGTCATGTTATTGTTGTGTCATGTAATTGTTGTTATGTTAATGTAGGTGTCGTATTGTGTCATAACCAGGGGTAGAAAATTACCTAAAAAATCAGGTATGATAAAATGGTCACATAGGACTCCATAACCCGAATGTTTCCAGATAATCGTACGTTAAATTCGTTCTTATATGAGAGAGAGTGGACGTTTAGAACATTACCAAGAAACTCACATAAACTAAATCACAAAATGACCTCAAAATTGCACTGAGACTCTATCTCTTCTCGTCGTCGTGCTCTCAGCTGTTGTGTGGCTTAAAATATACGTAGTTTCTTTTTTTTTTTTTTTTGAGAGAGAGAGAGAGAGAGAGAGAGAGAGAATTCGACCTCAAGGTGGAAAAAGGTTGAGGAGGGTCTAGGAGGGTGGTGTAGGACTAGTGAGAGGAGGAAGGGAGGGAGAACTGGTGGGAAGAGAAGGAAGGGGAAGAGGAGAAGGGAATAGACTAGTGGGAGGAAGAGGAGGACAAGTGGGGGAGCTGAGAAGAGGAGGACTAGCGAGAGGAGGAGGGGGGGTTGTACCGACAGCTCAATAGCCTTCCTTCCAGAGACTTGTACCAGGACAATTTTTTTTAGAGTGGGGGCGGTGAGGGTGGAGGTTCTTGTAGAGTGGTACAAGGTTAGAGAGAGAGAGAGAGAGAGTATCAATCGAAAGTAATGGCTCAGTAAAGGACCCGCCTGGACCTCGCTGCTCAAAAACTTTCTTTCGTGTTATAATATTTTCCTCCGCCGTCACTGAGGGTAAGACGACGCTTATACTGGAGCGTTTGGAGGCAATTCAGTAGCCACTTCGGGGGTCGCAGTTCACCCAGACGAGTTTTCACATCTACATTTTTGGGTGGGGTGGGGTCCGGGTGAGGTGGGGTGGGGTGGGGTACGGCGGGGTGGGGTGGGGTGATGGTTGGGTGGAGTATGACGGGGTGGGGTGGAGTGGGGTCTGGCGGGGTGGGGTGACCAATGATTTTTTCCTTTTCTTTCTTTTTTACTTGACTGGTAATGTGAGAACGTTTCTAACTGGCTTGTTGGTAATAATTAAAGATCCCCAAGTTGGTGGACGTGGAAATGGCGTCGGAAGTGCTTCATGACTGCCTTAATTAGTAGTATTCTCTCTCATCCTCACCTACGAGAAAAAAAAAAGATCAGTGCTTTGAAATATTGTCTTCAAGAATGGCGACCAAGATGGAGTCGAAAGAGCACCAAGACTCGACTTTTAACTAGATACGATCTCTTAAGGGTCAAAATGGACGCAACATTAGACCAAGACTCGACCTTAACTATGTTACGAGAAAAAAAAAACTTGTTAAGAAAGTTTGAGAATACATGGCCGAGACGTTATCAAGCTGCCCGCCACGGAACTTACCAAGATTGAACTTCTTTCTCAAATCTGACTTTGTCGAGTTGAAGATTTAATTCACATGATCTTTGTCCTCTCGCATGCCCGTTCGTCCGTCTGTTTATGGCACCACTTGTTACTTTATATCAACATTATATATACGATGACCATGTAGGTGTGTGTGTGTGTGTGTGTGTGTGTGTGTGTGTGTGTGTGTGTGTGTGTGTGTGTGTGTGTGTGTGTGTGTGTGTGTGCAAATATCTCGGCGTACACGACTGGCGGGCATCGTCCTTCAACTATCACTCGCATTATGTAGAAAAATCCTTCGAAGACGTATGCCTCGGGGTCCTGTGTGGGGGCATAGTGCACTGTCCTCCTGTAGTCCCTACACTCTCCATGGCCTCACTCTCACTACCCTCCTCCTTACCTCTCCTGGCCTCACTCAATGCATTCTTTACCTCCTGGCCTCACTCTCACTGCCCTCCCACACGTCTTACTTTTGGTGAAAATTGGAGCCTGAAAGTTATTCCCGCATACTTTCTCCCTTATGAGTAATATTTTCACGTAATTTCTCTTTTACGAGTAATATTTTCACGTACTTTCACCTTTGAGTAATATTTCCACGTACTTTCTCCTTTATGAGTAATATTTCCACGTAATTTTTCCTTTATGAGTAATATTTCCACGTAATTTCTCCTTTATGAGTAATATTTCCACGTAATTTCTCCTTTATGAGTAATATTTCCACGTAATTTTTCCTTTATGAGTAATATTTCCACGTAATTTCTCCTTTATTTCCACGTATTTCCTGTGTGAGTAAATGTCCATGACCTGGGTCCTTAATAACAACACGTACCGTATTATTCTCTCGTAATTTCTCGTAAATACATTTTTAAGTCTGAAAGAATCTCACTTAGTCTCTCCACTTTGAAATATTTACTCGTAAACTTTCTCTCTCGCGCATCTTGGTGAAAGTTTTCAAATGAGACTTACTCCGACATTATTGTTCCGTAATGAATGTTTTTAGGAAGCACTGCCATGGTTATTGTCTTGTATATGTGATGTCGGGGTAAAAATATTAAATCTTTATCCCTTGAGTACGATGATTTAACCCCTTGAGTACGATGAGTTAACCCCTTGAGTACGATTATTTAACCCCTTGAGTACGATGAGTTAATCCCTGTAGTACGATGACTTAACCATTTAGTACGGTGATTTAACCCCTTGAGTACGATGATTTAACCCCTTGAGTACGATGATTTAACCCCTTGAGTACGATGAGTTAACCCCTGTCCAGTACGATGACTTAACCATTTAGTACGGTGATTTAAAATAGTCAATGTGCATTATTAATTAAGGACGTGTAAGTGAGAGTTTTTTCCACGGTGTTCTTCTAATAAAAGGGATAGAAGGAGGGAGGGAAGGAAGGAGGGAGGAGAGGAAGAGGAGGGAAGGAGGGATAAAGTTGAGGGACGAAGAAGGAGGAGGGAGGAAGGGAAGACTATCGATTTAACCCCGGCTCCTACTAAACTGACTCCGACCCGACAGTAGCAAATGCCCCGTGAATTGACTAAGGAAACACGACCTTAGACTACCCTGTAACTCTTAATATATAAACTCCGGGGCAATGGGTAGGCCTAGTCGTCTCCCACCACACCACATCAATCACCGGAGCATTGGTAGGCCTAGTCGTCTCCCACCACACCACATCAATCACGGGCATTGTAGGCCTAGTCGTCTCCCACCACACCACATCAATCACCGGGCATTGGTGCCTAGTCGTCTCCACCACACCACATCAATCACCGGAGCATTGGTAGGCTAGTCGTCTCCACCACACATCAATCACCGGGCATTGGTAGGCCTAGTCACCACACCACATCAATCACCGAAAGGTATGTTGCTGTAAGAGAAAAAAAAATCACCTCTAAAAAAAAATTAACCAAGTGTCAGTGTTAAGCTTTTGTAGGAGGCGTGTCGTAGGAGGTAACCGAGAGAGTCGTAATGGTACAGTAGGTGGTAGCTGTTTGGTACGATCTGCAGCGTTGGCACCATTTATATTGGAAGGAGAGGCTCAGAGTGCAACGAGGATGGGAGAAGTGATGTTTTGTTTTTCCTGGTTTATACACCGTTACATGCATGAACACACACACACACACACACACACACACACACACACACACAGTCGATGGAAAAGTTGTATTTATTATATTTTGTTGGATAAATCTTCAGGTGTGGGTAGGAACACTCACTAGGTACAGCTGTGGGAAGTACATGTGTGAGTAATACAGATGTGGGGATACAGGTGTGTGTGTGTGTGTGTGTGTGTGTGTGTGTGTGTGTGTGTGTGTGTGTGTGTGTGTGTGTGTGTGTGTGTGTGTGTGTGTGTGTGTTTAAGGAGTCCTCCGTAGCAACTCGATACTCATAGACGACTTCCAACGTTACTTTCTATTGCATCCTGGACCCGTAAAACAATGTCTATATTATCATTCTTGCTGCTTGCTTGTGATTGTGGTAATAGTTGTAGTTGTGGTAGTGGTGGTAGTTGTGGTAGTGGTGGTAGTTGTGGTAGTGGTGGTGGTGTGGTAGTGGTGGTAGTTGTGGTAGTAATTGGTAGTAATTAGTAGTGGTGGTAGTTGTGGTAGTAGGTGGTAGTTGTGGTAGTGGTGGTAGTAGTGGTAGTTGTGGTAGTGGTGGTAGTTGTGGTAGTAGTGGTAGTTGTGGTAGTGGTGGTAGTTGTGGTAATAGCTGTAAAGGTGGTAGAAAGGTAGAAGTAGAGCGGCTCGTTTAATACCCCCAATTAGTGAGAGATAGAGAGAAACAAACCTTTAAAGAGAGAGAGAGAGAGAGAGAGAGAGAGAGAGAGAGAGAGAGAGAGAGAGAGAGATTCAATCACTCATCATTAAGGTTAAAAAGAATATTCTAGTAAGCATCATTAGCAAGTCTCTTTAAATGGGTGACTAATAATAATAATAATAATAATAATAATAATAATAATAATAATAATAATAATAAAAAATTTTCCAGAGAGGTGTGTTAAAGCTGCTACCAGAAGCTTTGGCTAGGCTGGGTTGAAATATTATAGTCTTGACATTCCAGGGTTCCAGCGCCCACCCATTCCACCCCCCAACCTACCCACCTCACCCACCCCACCATCCTCCACTACACCTCCTACACCATTCCCCCACCCCACCCACACTATATAAGGGTAATGGAGCAGAGGAGGAAGCTGGAAGATGCTGAAATTTCCCCGGAATGTCGACAGAAGAAGGGGGTGGGGTGGGGTGGGGTGGGGGTGGGGGCAGTTGAGACCTAAAGGAGATAATATGAAAATCGGTTTTGTGGTGGATTTTGATATGTTGTTGGTGTTGTGTTGTTTATTATTGGTATTTCTGTTTTTATTGTAATTTTCTTATAGTGGGAGACAAAAAGATGAAAGGGAATTAGATGAGTATTATGATTAGCAGCAACAACAACATAATAATAATAATAATAATCCGTTCGTTCTTCCCCTGTGTCTGTTTGTACGTCCTTCCTGTCCAAAACAACTTCATCAGTGTGTATGTGTGTCAAGATATTTAGCTGATGAGGTTTTTAAGTCACAGGGTCACATCGTCAAGGTCACATATCGTATCAAGGTCACACATTACAAAGTTAAGGTCACATATCGTATCAAGGTCACACATTACAAAGTTAAGGTCACACGTCACATCAATGTCACACATCACAAATTTAAGGTCATACACTACAAGGTCAAGGTCACAAATTTAAGGTCATACACTACAAGGTCAAGGTCAGACGGCTGTTATTTTCATCTGCCTATATTTAGACACCCACCGCAACTTTTAATTAACCAAAAATGTCAAATCTAATTGAACAAAAAAAAAATATAAATGATAAAAAAACTGGTTAAAGGGAATTATTTCACCGTATCATTACCTGTATAAATGTTGTGTGTTCAGTGTTTGTTTGTCTTGGGGTGTTTTATTTGTTTTGTTTTTTACTCTGAATTAAAGGTGAATCAGTCGTTTGTAAATAGAAGATGGAAGTTATATTGATGTAAATAGTTTGTTGGCATGCAAGAGGTAATTAGTTGAATCTTTAGGATATATTTCACCCGTCTGTCTGACATATTTCACCCGTCTGTCTGACATATTTCACCCGTCTCTTCAACCTTCAAGATATCTTTCACCGTCTATTTGATATCTTTCACCGTCTATCTTCACCATTTATGATATATTTCACCGTCTATCTGATATCTTTCACCTGCCACGCCCCACTTCAAAGAACTTGTTATAAATGCATCGAATTCATAGCTTGCGTCAGCCGGGACCGACTAGACGCAAATATTGAGTGAGTGACGTGCGTGTACTGTGAACCAAGAGAGATGGATGCTCATATATATATAGTAAAAAAGTATATATGTACTTTTTAGTTTCTCGACCTAAGAAAATACTGTATATGGGTACCTATGTTTCCCGACCGAGCAATATAAAAATAAATAAATCTAGAATAAATAAATAAATAAGGTGTTTAATGTATATGTTAGAAATGAGACCAAATTCGACCGTGTTTCAGAATCCAGAAGGGGGAGTCAGGTAATAATGACGTATTTTACCTGGCTGTATTTTGTAATTGCTGTATAATATCCATGTTCTAAAATGACTGTATCTGTATTTTTGTAACCTAAGCTTGTAAATATACCTGTAGTATCGGAAGAAATGATTTGTTATACCATATGTAAATTACTGTAACCTGTACCTGTAAATTAACCAGTACCTACTACCTTTACTCTAAGTGTTCTGATACATAATACTCTACCTGTATCTGTATGCATACCAATATATAACTACCCATGTACAGTCCCCTTCACTAGTGCGTTTACAGGGGCTCGTCAGGTTCTGTGCAGGGTGGCAGCGCTGTGTTTGTTTACATTCGACAGAAGGAAACTCGAAATAGTAAACAAACGAGCCCCTTGTAAACGCACTAGTGGAGGGGACTGTACCTGTATCCAAAATTAATGTTTGTATGAGAGATGGAAAAACACACACACGTGAAGAATGGGTGTTTGGGGAGATAGAATTGAAGGTCTCCCAACGCTTGCCTTCAAACAAACCTAATAGTGACTCTGAGGTGATGTTTGAATTTGAAATTGAAAACACACACACACACACACACACACACACACACACACCATTCGGCACCATTATTTGAATATTTATTTTTCGAATATCCTTCAAATTGGTTAAGTCCTGACGGGTTAATTGTATACCCCCCCCCCAAAAAAAATCTATTATTGAAACGTATTTTTATTTTTATTTTATTAATTCGGGAACTACAGGTGCAAATACCAATTCAGGGAACAATATTTTAGAATCATAATAATAATAGTTTTCTTTATCAGTATCCAACAATTTAGCTCCATGAGAGAGAAATGTTATTGTATTGATAAAAGAAAAGAACTGAGTGTGTGTTGATGTCGCCTTGTTTAGTCTTTGTCTGGTGTTTTAATCGATATGAGTTTTGGCTTTTGAGTTGATATGTTAAAAAAAGGTTTTATATTAAAAGGGCAAAAAAAAACCTTATCATCGTTAGTCTTGTTATTTTATTGACATGATTTTTTTTATCTGAGTTTGACATTTAAAAAAAAAAAGTCAATTTGAGTTATATTTAAAGACCAGAACTTCAGACCTTGAGGAGTTTCTGAGTAAAATTGAAACGTTTAGCAATGGCATATTTTTCTTGGAGTTTTGTAATGAGTCTTATACGATTAATTTTTGATCACCTGAAGAGTTACGTTAGGTTAGCTTTAGATTAAGTTTAGGTTAGGTTAAGCTAGGTTAGGATAGGTTAGCTTTAGATTAAGTTTAGGTTAGGTTAATCTAATCTTTAGGTGTAATAGTATGGGGTGGAGAACTTGTCGAGTATACCCGGTACCTTATCAATAGGAGAGACATTCGTTTATTCCTTGAGAGATTTCCTCGTCGAATATCCGTTTACCAAGGTCAGTCTCCAACGAATATAGGAGCCCAGAACCGGAGTGGCCGTATCCGGTTTTAGGTTGGACCACTTACGGTAAATTGGAGAAGGAGTCTCTTTACCTGGTTGTAAGAGGCGGCGAGTTCATTTAGACGTTTAATTGAGTATTTTCTTTGATCTCAGGCGGCTGCTGGGGTGCTTCAGTGCTTTCCGGGGCGTCGTTGGTGGAGGATTACCCTTCCCCCCCCATCTTGACTATCCTTGCTATCCCCACTATCTCTACCCCATCCCCACCATCTCCATCATCCCCATCACCCCCACCCCTCACTGGTTGGTTTATTCAGATTGTAGGTCAAATTGGTACCACTCCGCCCCGTCCCGCCCCGCCCCGCCCCGCCCCGCCTTTGGAAACATTAAGGCTTTTTTTTTAACCTTATATCTTCAGTTTATCATTTAAATTAGTGAAGGAATATTAAACAGCTCTGTAATCTATTATAAACAAGTAGTTAACCAAATTGTCTGTCTGTGTCTTGGGCCGAGAGATAAGTATTGTATAATTATCCTTATAGTTACGTTAAATTTCATGATAAAGGGATATTAGTTTTTTGAAGGTATATTAAATTTCAGTGTTGATATGTGATCTTTATATATTTAACATCATTTCACCCAATTATGTCCACAGTATTGTATCATTATTTTGATTTTACTGAGGCTTGATATTTTTTTTCACAGTCATATCCACAAAACTGTAGGAAGTTATGTTTGGTTTGTCATTACCTGGAATTAAAGGGCTTCATTTTGACGGAGAGTTACAGGTGTGAGTTTGAGTGCTAGTATTGACTTGTGTGAGGCCCTTGAGAGATATGTAATGGTAATAATCACTTCTTTACTTTTCAGGTAAGTTGAGAAATCCAGTCACGTGTGGAGTTCCAGTTCCTGCTGCACCTGTGAGTCAATTAACCTCATACCTGGGGAGGTGTTATTTTTTTCCCACTTGTTATTGCGTGTGAATGTTTGGTTGTTATGGCGGTAGTTTAAAGGCTCACATTTGGTGGTGGTCTTGCTTGTTGGGTAAATATCGTGATTATTATTCTCGTTATTTCAGTAAATCATTCATAAATCAGGTGATTGCAACACGTATGTAAACTGAGGGAGTGACCTTGAGATTTCTCCATCTTTGTAAGTACTTGCCTAAACTCAGGAAACATGTGATATCACTCTCCGTTATTGGACTTAGGTTACGTTACGTTAGGTTACGTTAGGTTAGGTTGTCGTTTTGGAAGATGAGATGACCGTTTGCGTATGAGAGTGGTTGGGGGGGTCATGGTGATTGAGTTGTAGGTTATTCCTTATCGTCCGTCCTTGGAGCAGGTTGGGGGCTGTAATCACTGTCAACATCACCTCCAGTGCTTCTACGATAACCAACGTTCTTCCCACCACCACCACTCACCACTACCTCATCACCTCCACACCCCCACCACAATACCCCCCACACACACACACCCCCCACAACACCCCTCCCCACCCCCTCTCCAGGCAGAAATTAAATTCAGGGAAAATCAAACAATTCCGGAAACTCATGAATTAAGCAGTTGAGTCCCAGGATTATGAGCGGGAATGTTTTACAGTGTGTGTGTGTGTGTGTGTGTGCGTGTGCGTGTGCGTGTGCGTGTGCGTGTGTGTGTGTGTCCTCGTCCTGATTGCGAGCTGTGTGGGAATATTTACTGTGCAAAATTTGGTTTGTCTCGTTGCTGTAATCTCCTATAACAAAATTAGATTGTATGGAGATTTAGCTCTCTATTTACCTGCTGATTAAATACCATAACGTTACCTGTGGAGTTAGATTAGGTTAGGTTGTGTCTAGGTTAGATTAGGTTAGGTTGTGTCCAGGTTAGGTTAGCTTAAGTTGTGTCCAGGTTAGATTAGGTTAGGCTGTGTCCAGGTTTGATCGTCATTCACTTCACCAGATAACTTATGTATTCTTCCCCGCTGTCTAAAAGAGGGTTGTGTGTCATCTGTGTTTACCAGCCAGACATTAGTCGTGAGTTACAGCGGCTCCTCTCAAACACCGCTGCTACAACAACAGCAACAAATTCATAATGGCTACAGAAACATCTCATCAACAAAAACAACAAAAATATCAGAAAACAGCAGCAACAACAACAACAAAAACAGCAGAAAACAACAACAACAATAATAACTTGACTCACAGCAGGTTCCTCGTTCGGGGTTAGTTAATTCCTCGGTGGTTACATTAAAGGGATGTAGTGCGATTTCTCTCTCTCTTTGCCTGTCTGTCTGGGAACATTTTGCCATCACCGCTCGTAATAACACCGACGAATATTTTATCATATATTTTAGCTAACCTAACCTAACCTAACCTAACCTAACCTAACCTAATCTAATCTAACCAAACCAAACCAAACCAAGTCGACTGTACAATACCTTGAGCCTCGTTCGTCCCCGGGTTAAGATAATGTGATCGTGTAAATCACCAAACTTGCGCGAACTCTGGAGGGGTGTCGGAGGTGAGGGATGGGGGGGTGGGAGGTGAGGGGGTTGATGGGGTGAGGAAGGGGGGCGTGAAAGGTTGGGGGTGGGGGGGGGGTGGGGGGGGGGGTGCCAAAGTCCCTGCCAAGTTTTCAGGAAATTCGTCGACTACTTACAAGTTACAGTGACATCCAGCTACTGGGTTAGGTTAGGTCAGGTCAGGTTAGGTTAGGTTAGGTTAGGTTAGGTTAGGTCACGTTCTGTAAGTGATCAGAACAACAGTGTCTTGTATGAGAGGTCAGCTACCTTTACTGATTATCATGTATTAATGGCACTGATATTAAGTGATTTAATCCCTCGCTAAAACACAACATTTATAGGTATTTGGGTTATTAATTTTTGGGTGTTATTGACCGTCTGAGTGGCGGATATAGGGTTGTGAGAGGTGTTGTTGTTATGTTATACTTGTTCTTTCTTATGTTGTTAGTGAATATTGAGGTTGTAAAGGGCGGCAGGCGGTGAGCCGGGATAGGAACAGTTTGTGCTGACAGTGCAGGCATTGTATCCTTCCCTGACACCTCCCTTGTCTTCCTGTGTGTGTGTGTGTGTGTGTGTGTGTGTGTGTGTGTGTGTGTGTGTGTGTGTGTCCAGCAGCTCTCAGGAATGCGTGTGAATGAATGTTCTGTACGTTGTCTTTACAGTTTTTGAGTCGGCTGTTCTTAATTACCTGTCGGCTGTTCTTCGTTACCTGTCGGCTGTTCTTCGTTACCTGTCGGCTGTTCTTCGTTACCTGTCGGCTGTTCTTCGTTACCTGTCGGCTGTTCTTAGTCAGCTGTCGGCTGAGTTGTACGACGAAACTTCTTCTATAAGCTAACCTAACCTAACCTAACCTGTAAGATTTATTTTAAATGGGACATTATTCGGTGGGATTTATTCCTTGAGGGATTTTACTGAGTGGAATTTACTTAAGCATGCAGGGTGAAACTTTCATGGGTGAGGGTATGCGGAGGGGAGGGGAGGTGGGAGGGAGGGGTATGTGGAGGAGGGGGGGGGGGGAGGGTGGGAGGGAGGTGGGGAGGGGGAGGCATGGGGGGGAGGGGAGGGGAGGGTATGTGTGGGGAGGTATGTGGGAGGGGAGGTATGTGGAGGGGAGGGATATGTGGTGGGGGGAGGGTATGTGGAAGGGGCAGTGGAGGGGGAGGGTATGTGGAGGGGCAGGGTATGTGGAGGGGCAGGGTATGTGGAGGGGAAGGGTATGTCAGAGGTCGGGTGGTGTGATGATAACTACAGGGGTCCAGCAGTGTGGTACCATGGAGGGAGGGAACAAACCACGATTCAACAGCATTTGTTCAGATTTCACTTGGGTATATATATATATATATATATATATATATATATATATATATATATATATATATATATATATATATATATATATATATATATATATATATATATACAGTATATAGTAACATCAAAAACAACTTGTTCCCCCCATAGCAATTTGTCAAAGTCTATATACAGTTTGTAACGTATTTTATATATTTTTAAAAGAGGAAGTTTGGGAAAATCTTACTTTTATGGAAAATTTATTAAGTCTTATGGGGAAAAAAGTGATTTTGTCCAATAGGATTAGGTCAGGTATGATTTTGTCCAGTGATATTTTGTCCCGGTGGAGTTTTATGACTTGGTCCCTCTCTGCGCCACAACCCCCCCCCCTCCACCTTCAGCACACGTAGGAACGTTTGTCGTTGTGTGAGGCACCTGTGTGTGGCTACGTGTCAACACTAAACAAACCTTCCACTACATTCCCAACACGCTCTGGGGAGGTGTGTGTGTGTGTGTGTGTGTGTGTGTGTGTGTGTGTGTGTGTGTGTGCTTACCCTGAAATTTTGATTGTAACCTAACCTAACCCAACCCAACCTACCTGAAAGACAGAACAAGTTTATTCAGTTCAGTCATTTGTCATTCATTAAAATTTCTCCCCAATACCTCATTCAGGTTAAGTCTAGTTTAGCCCTTAACCGCTTGTGTGTTTATGTGTGTACAGCCAAAAGACTTCTAATTACATTAATTTGTGAATTCTCTTTGAGTGAACCTCGTTAACGAAGTAGAAAAATTTGAGGCAGGGAGGTTGTACCAAACGTTTGTGGTGTATTTTAGAAAACGATGGATTGGTTTATAAAACGTTTGTTGCTGTTGTAGAAAACGTTTGATCTGATGATGTTAAGAGTGTATTTTCTTCTTTCGTTCAGTCTAATATATCAAACTTTGAGATATCGTAGCAGGTGTGTTGTTGTCATTATTATAAGGGAAGCGAAGCCAGCTGTTGGTTCTATTTAAATACCAGAAAATACAGAGGAGTTATTGCAGCTCATTAACACGAACACAAGTGGTGGGTAATTCTCATGAAACCGTAAATTCTGGCGTAATTTCTCTTATCTCGTAATTAAATATATATCAAAGGTCTACTCAGTCTAATCTAACTGATCTCTCAAGGTGAATTAATGCATTTAATATGATAACAACGACGTAACTAATTATTACTCTGTGTTATTCATAATAAGTTAAGTTTGCAGGTTTAAAGACAAATGTTATCAAATATATATATGTATTCTCATTGTAGATGCATCAAACATCAACTTAGCAAATTTTAGTTGGATTATCAGAGAGAGAGAGAGAGAGAGAGAGAGAGAGAGAGAGAGAGAGAGAGAGAGAGAGATACCTTGGACACCCTTCCTTTTTCTTTTCTGCCGTCCCTGCCGTGACCTTGCAGAGCACGAAGCACCATCAGAATCATGTTACAGGAGGTGGGTGTCCTGAGAGATCACATAAGCAGAAGTCTTAACTTTTTTCGAAGTGACTTTATCCACACCACCCAGTCTTTAGGTGTTAGGGATACTTAAAAGTCCAATGTTTTGACGAATAAACCTTATCCAGACTCTCTCTCTCTCTCTCTCTCTCTCTCTCTCTCTCTCTCTCTCTCTTCAAATGCACCAAAATACAAAAAAAGATAAGCTAGTTTCCCCTTGTAGTAAACAAGCCATAAATTGGTAAACCAGAACGCACACGAACATTCCCAGACTCGCGGCCATTCAAGAGGAGGATTGCATTAAGTGAGGGCATTACTTATCATTTGCCTGAGATGCATTAAAGCCGAAAGCTCCTTAATCCCACTCAGTCTGTTTTGTCCCCCGCATGCTGACGACTACCAACCCGTTCTGCAGCACGTTGGATTAAATTTTTACGGGGGTGTACTGAAGTGTCTCTCTGATGGACTCTCTCTTGACGTTTTGCTGTCGTTGGAATGGTAAATATGCTTTATGTTACCACTGTTTTAGAAGTGTGTGTGTGTGTGTGCTCTCTGGAATTGCAGATGCGTGGGGGTGTGTCCCTCACCCCCCCCCCCTCCCTCTTCCCCGGAATTACAAGTGCTTGAAGAGTTACCTTGTGGAATTGCGTGCACTTGAGGTTGTCCCACATCGTGAAATTGCGTGTGCTTTAGACTTTCCCCCCCCGGAGTTGCCTGTAGTTGCACTGTGCCACGTGGTATTGTTTGTCCCAGTGGCTCTGCCTTCAGGAACAGGCTCTGCTTGAATTGCATCTGATTGTGGCTGTCCCCCCATGAATTACATACGCTATAGGCATTACCACTTGGAATAGCGTATACCCAAAGTTGCCTCACGTTGGGCTGGTTGAAGCTTGAGACCTACAATGGCGTGTGTTTCAACTGGACCCTCTGGAATGTTTGTGCTTGAATAGGCCGCTGTGCCATCTAAGATTACATGTGCTTGCGACAGACATACCTTCTTTACGACAGACCCCCCTCCCCCCACCTAACGTTTACCTCCTAGTATAACGTAGTGACGATCTTGTCTCGCCAGGGTGGACGTTTACAACCCTCTGGTAATGCTCGAGATTTTGAGTGTATGTTACCTGGGAAGATATTGTGGTTGATGCCAAGACAAGTGTGTGCTTGAGTGTATGTTGTCCTGGAAGAGCTTGTGGTTGATGTTTGGGCCTACTAGTATAAAGTGTGCTCCTGACGCTGTGCCCCCCCCCCCCCGCCCCTCTTGAACACTGTGTTTTATATGCTAACACGAGTGGCGGCTGTCACTTCAAGGCTGAACCTCCCTGTACTGCACCTCGTTTTGCTTCTGTGCTGCTGTTCCATCTTGTTCCTGCTGCTTGTTTTTGACGCTTGTGTTACTGCTACTGCTACTTATGTTTGTACCTTTGCTAGTGCATGTTGTATTTACTGTTTGTTTCTTTTACTTTTGATGCTACTTTTGCTGTTTCCTCTGTCGATGTTTTGGCTGCTGCTGCTCTTGTTAGTTCTGGAACAGTGCCAAGGAATAGTGTCAGATGCATCTCTTAATTTGACCTTCAACGGGAGTGAGAGGTTTGCGTGTCTGTATTTTGGGGTTTAAGTCTTTAGTGAGGACGATGGTTTAACTTTTAGAGGATTATAGCTTACATTGCCAACCTCTGTGTTATAACTTAAACCATCGTCCACAATGAGTTAAGAGATGAGAGTGTGCAGAGAGAGAGAGAGAGAGTTGATAATTGATATTACTGGTGACAAGATTATTATTATTATTATTATTATTATTATTATTATTATTATTATTATTATTATTATTATTATTATTATTGACAGTATTCATTTTTTTTATTTTTACTTTAAGATCATTTCTCTAAGGCCATACAGATCTCTTAAGGATATAACCAATGAATTTTAACCTATAATATTTTTCCCGCTATGACTTCCTTATAATTCTGTAAAGGATGAGACTCATAACATTTCTCCCCCCTATAACTGGAGTGACTGTCCCCTAAAGTGTACAATAATGTTATAGTGGACATGAGTGAGGGAAATGTCATGAAGATCGGTTGTTACGGAGCTTTGTTTGAGTGGGTGGGGTGGAGGTGGGTGGGTGGAAGGGGGGAGTCTTGAACGTCGCCTGTCTGTCTGTCTGTCTGTTCGCCTGTCTATCTGTCTTTGTCTCTGTTAACAAGCGATGTATCTTTCTATCTCTTAACGACCGACTCCTATCCACCCCCCCAAGTAGAGGCAGTTATAGTTTTTTGAGTGGCTGTATTGTACTTCCAGGTGGCCAAAGGTTAAAGAGTAATGCTTAATTAATGAATTTTTAATGGCGTCAGTCTGCGAAAGAATAAACCCTGTAACTCTGTCCTTAGCTGCCATAAACCTAACCTAACCTAACCTAACCTAACCTAATCTAACCTTGTATACACGCTTTATTAAATTAACCCTCTGGAATGGACTACAGTGGTGGGAGGAGGAAGGAGGGATTACGTTAAACCCTGGACTGATCTCATTATGTCTAGAACAATGAATAAAACTGTTGGAAATGCAAAGTGGAGAAAATGTTATGGACTTTGAATGGGACTCAGTGAATTTTCTTCCCTCGTAATGTGGCAACAATTGTAGTGGGAATATTTTTTTTTTTTTTTTGGAGGGGGGAAGGGGGCGGGAATGTCACAGGTGTGGAGAGAGCTCATTAGGTACCCAGGTAAAGCAGTTGGGGTCAGGTGGATTTCATGAGCTCATAGCAATACACCAGAAGGAATTGGTCATGGGTCGTTAGCATGTCATTAGGTATATAACTAAAAGGTCAAGATGATTAACCAACATCAACAAGTCACAGCAATAAACTCATAGCAACCATCACGGGTCAGAGGTCACAAGCAGGTTATCAACTCATCAGTCAGTACAACCACCTTGGTCATGCAATAGAAATAGGTCACCAGTTATAAAAAAAAGGTCATGGGGTTATACACAAGGCATCACCCACCTTGGTAATACAGCCAGTGAAAGGTCAGAGGTCATCATCTTCCTTAGTAATGGCCCCGGGACAGAAGGTCAGCGTATACGTCACACAGGCAGGGTTGAAATCTCTTAACGGGTTGGTGGCTTACCCGATGTGGCTGGCTAAGTTGCTTGGTAATTAATCTTTGGTGTAAATTAATTACACTGCAGGGTATTGTCCGCGGCCCGGAGACGTATTTGTGTGTGTGTGTGTGTGTGTGTGTGTGTGTGTGTGTGTGTGTGTGTGTGTGTGTGTGTGTGTGTGTGTGTGTGTGTGTGTGTCATAAGCAAACTAATTAGGATATAGATTTTGTAGGTGTGTTTACATTTTCTAGTACTATATGTAACTCAGGTACAGTCCTCTAGGAAGGTTGTTGTGTCAGGTACATATAATGGGTTAATTATACTCTTACCAGGTCGAAAGGTATGTATGTTGAGTGAGTACCCTATGTATACCTATTACACTGATACGCAACTATACGCAGTACCACAGTAACGCACGCACTACACTACATACGCGTACCTACACACTCAAGCATCTGCACGCACACGCTAATGATGAATGCTGAGTATCCTTGACAAACTGGAGCATTAAATAAAAAATGATGCGTATTTATGCGTATTTATTAAGCCGAACTAAAACACCATTCACTAAATATGAATTAGATTGCGACGGCATTTAGGGTAATTTTTTCGGTCATTGGTAAAGAGCATTGAGACGAGGCTGTTATCTTTCAACACACGTCGGCATATGATTATATTATGAAAAAAATCTTGTTAATTGGGAAAAACAAATGAATATCAACGCACACCTTTGAACTTTCGTTGTTGTTGTAGTGGTGATTAATGTATTCTGTGTCCTGGTGTGTGTGTGTGTGTGTGCGTGTGTGTGAAGTGGTATTATGGTATGGTATGATATGATAGTATGGTATGGTATAATGTGGTGTGGTATGATATGGTATAATGTAGTATGATGTGGTGTTGTACAGTGTGGTTGTATTGAGTTAGTAAGCTATGGTGTGGTATGGTATGGTGTGGTGGTAGTAGTACAGTGGTTGTGGTAACTATGTCATGGTTAGTAGATCATTATACACGATTTAGAATGGCAGTAACGTGTGTGTGGGGGGGGGGGGGTAAAGCTTGACTAAACCTCTGCCTCAATCGTCACATCGCACCTGTAACTTGAGACACTTAACAGTAGGTCATCCCGGTGCACCTGACACCGGGATATCTGAACCTGTGTGGAAGGTGGCAGCAGGTGTGGTTGCATGTGTGTAGGCTGTGATATTAGCTTATACAGGTGTGTAGGTGGTGGTAGTTGTGGGTAGGTTACAGGTTTGCAGGTGATAATGGTGGGGGGGGTGGTTGTAGTGTATGTGTAGGTAGTGACAGTGGTGGTTTACAGGTGTAGATAGTGGGTGTGCAGGTGTGGTGAAGCTGGTAGTGGTAGTAGCAGGTATGTGGATGGGTTTAATGTGACGTTAGTTGGTGAGATACATACAGACAACGAGAGTGTTAAATACCCCCACCCAGCCTAAGTTGTATAAGAATGTGGGGGAGAAGAGCCACTTTGTGTGTGTGTGTGTGTCTAGAGGAGGGGTGTTGAGAGAAGGGAGGAAGGGGAGATGATGGGGTGGGAAGGGGAAAGACGGAATAGAGGAGAGGGAAGGGGAGGAGTGGGGAGAGAGAGGGGGGGTGATGTGACTGATAGGGAAAAATGAAGGAGAGGGAGAGAAAGGGATAGGAGAGGTGAGAGAAAACGAGTGAGGTAACCAAGAGAGGGAAGAAATGAGGGTTGATTGAGGAGAGGGAGTGAGTGGTATGAGAGAGAGAGGGAGGGTGTGGGATGAGAGGGAAGGAATTGTGCGTGTAGGTGGGTGTTAACTGAAGCTAGCACATAACACAAGGGCTGCACACACACACACACACACACACACACACACACACACACACACACACACACACACACACACACACACACACACACACACATAAACTTTTCAGCGCACGAGCTCCTAATTCTTGGTGAATGAGGCGAGGCTGCAGGGAGGGAGATAGCAAAGGAAGAGGAAAAAGGAATGGTAAATGTGGAAAGGAAGGAAAGGGTAGAAGGAATGGTGGATAAATGTTAGTGGAAAGGAAGGCGAAGAAGGGTTGATAAATATGGGAAGGTAGAAAGGAAAGAGATGAGGGAATGTTGTACAAATATGTGGAATGAAAGGGAGGGAGATGGAACAAGGAAATGGGAAAGGAATCAGATGGTAAATATGGATAGTAAGGGAAGGTGGTTTTGTAAATATGGGAAGGAAGGAAGGAAGGAAGGAAGGAATAAATAGTGGTTAAATGCAAGTGGAAATGGAATGGGAATGGGAAAGGAAGAAGTGATGAATGCACACAAAATTGTCGATAAATCTGTGAAATGGGTTAAAGAAAGAAAGAAAGAGAGAGAGAGAGAGAGAGAGAGAGAGAGAGAGAGAGAGAGAGAGAGAGAGAGAGAGAGGTGTGTGCAAAATGAAATAAATTTTAGGGGCAAGGCAAACTAACGAATGGTGATAATGAAATAAGAGAAGTGAAAGGTTTGAAAAAAAAAACTAAATTGGCGGCATAACAATAATTGGATAATTGTATGTGAAGGGGAATCGAGTAATTGGAAGGAGAGAAATGAAGATAAGATGGAAGAGGAGGTAAGATAAGAGGGAATGAAAATGGAATAGGATTGAATTGAATGAAGTGATAATGTAAGAGGAGGTGAAAATGGAAAAGGAAGGGAGATGGAATACAAGTTAATGGGAAAGAAAGAAAGAAAATGAATAGAAGAGATAAACGAAAGAGGAACTAACATAGATATAAGAAAAGATGGGAAGGTGTTAGTACTAATAAAAAAAAGAAACAGTAAATGGAAGGGAATAAAGAAGAAAGAGGAAAGGGAAAGAAGAGAATAAATTAGGAATGTGAACAGTAGTGATGAAGGCAGAGTAAATAAGGAATAAATATATATAATAAAAGGGAGAACGAAAATACAATCAGATATATAGAAAGGCACAAAAACATAGAGTAATAAGAGAGAGAGAGAGAGAGAGAGAGAGAGAGAGTGGTGGGGTAATGCATAATGGAAGCTAATTCGGGAATAGGAACGTGGAGAGTAATCAAGGAAATGGAATTGAGATAGAAGATAGTAGACGGAAAAGGGACAGAGAGAGAAAAGAAAGGGGGAGGAAGAGAGAGAGGGGGGGGGCTGAACATTGAAGGCAAATTTGTGTCATGTGGGAGTGTCGAATGTGTGAGTGACGTCATCTTCAGTGTCAAATGGGTGAGTGACGTTATCGTTAAATGCCGAATGTATGAGTAACGTCAATTTAGTGTCACCGTTAAGTTACAAGGGGAAGAAGCACCGTCAGAGTAATTGTCACTCCACCTAGCAATAACACGCTCGCTTGTGGAAGTTTACGCCAGGCGGACGATCGCTCGTCTTCTTCATGTAGTGGCGATCGTTCGTTCGTGGGGGAATATACGTCAGGAGGCGTGATATGGTGGGCAGAGTAGGAGGGAGTGAGGGAGGGAGGAGGGAGGGAGGGGGTGGGTGGGGTGAGGGAGGGTGAGGGAGGGAGGGTGTAAGTGAGGGAGGGTGAGGGAGGGAGTGGTGTGGAGTGAGGGAGGGTGTGAGTGAGGGAGGGTGGAGGAGGGTGGAGGAGGGAGGGAGGGAGTGAGTGAGTGAGGAGGAGGAGGGAGGGAGGGAGGGAGGGAGGCAGGAGGCAGGGAGGGTGGAGGAGGAGGGTGGAGTGAGGGAGGAGGAGGAGGAAGGGAGGAGGATGGAGGGAGGAGTGAGGGAGGAGGAGGGAGGGAGGGAGGAAGGAAGGAAGGAAGGAAGGAAGGAAGGAGGAGGAGGGAGGAGGGAGGGGTGGGAGTGAGGAGGAGGGAGGGAGGGAGGGAGGGAGGGTGGGTGGGAGGGTGGAGTGAGGGAGGGAGGGAGGAGGGTGAGTGAGGGTGGAGGGAGGGAGGAGGATGGGGGAGGAGGAGTGAGGGAGGGAGTGAGTGAGGAAGGGTGTGAGGAGGGAGGGAGGAGGGAGGGAGGGAGGAGGAGGGAGGGAGGGTGGAGTGAGGGAGGGAGTGAGTGTGAGGGAGGGTGTGTGTGACTAGGGCGGGTGTCACTTTACCTGGCCACGACACCTGACACAGGTGCTATCACGGGTCACGACTCTTAAAAGGTTCATGTGATTGTTATTTTTTCTCGTAAATTAAGGTTTATATATTATGTTGTTACTTACGATCATTTGTCATCTGCAGTCATAATGGAAAACTATCAGCGGACGTATCAGAGAATGCGGGGGTCGGTTCGGGGCGGGCGGGCGGGCGGGGCGGGCGGGGCGGGTGGGCGGGCGGGCGGGTGCAGAGTAGTAGCAGAGTACGATGTTGTTTACACAATTTAAGATCGGTTTTACGAGCTTCCACTAAGAGATCGACTCACTCTTACAGTCAGCGTTACGGCCCTCAGTTCCTGCCTTATCTCTCACCCCTCTCTCTCACCCCTCTCTCTCACCCCTCTCACTCACCCCTCTCTCTCTCACCCCTCTCTCTCACCCCTCTCTCTCACCTTAAATACGAATCAAAATGTAATGCTTCTTATTACACGAGATTGGAGTCTCACTACAATCTTGATGCCATTTTAAAATCTTCCATATATTGTCGCAATTATTATAACATACGGGTATTTATTAAGTCTCCCACATACGATATCTTAACTTCTCTCACATACGCTATCTTGTCTTCTCTCACATACACTATCTTAACTTCTCTCACATACGATATCTTAACTTCTCTCACATACGATATCTTAACTTCTCTCACATACGATATCTTGTCTTCTCTCACATACGCTATCTTGTCTTCTCTCACATACGCTATCTTGTCTTCTCTCACATACGCTATCTTGTCTTCTCTCACATACGCTATCCTAACTTCTCTCACATACGATCGCCTTGTCTTGGGTCTCACATGAAAGTTTCCCTCTCACAGGTGATGTACAGAAGCGTGTATTTGACTCACATGAACTGCGTCACAAAGCAGGCGGTAGCAGCGGCGGTAGGAAGTCGTCGAAATTGTTGTCCAACTTCTCCCTGACGAGATGCTTTCTGTGAGAGGTGTGGGTGGGTGGGTGGGTCGGTGGGTTGGTGGGTTGGTTGGTTGGTGTGGGGGGTGGATGTGTGTGTGTGTGTGAAATTGTCATAGGTTCAATATTATCGGCGTATTAACTGATAATTTAAGATTGGATTATTTGGTCCACGATTTCAACTTACGAGTCTTCAATAAGTCCGAGATTGTGGTCTGGATTCTTGAAGATGGGACGTAATTTTTTTTTTTAATTCATAGTTGATCCGTGAAGGTAAAATCATCGTACCCAACTCCCATAATCCGACCTAGTTAATGGTACAGATTATCATACGAAACCTTAATAATCCATTTGAGAATTATTATTGTACGGACTTTAAAATAATTAGGGTTCAGTGTGGGAAAAGATGTAAGATTATGGTAAAATTTAACACGATTTTCTGAGAATTATGACACCAATCTTAAGAATTATCGCATCAATCATTGAGAAATAACAGATCTTAACTAATATCTTAACAAAAATGAACCGATTATCTAAAGAATTATCATATTACGAACCTGAAATAATCCAGAGGGAAAATTTATCTTAAAAGTTTATGATAATCCGAGACTAGAACTTCACCTGAGACGTTCCCTCCCCTCCCTCTCCTCTCCACCCTCCCCACCCCTCCTCACCCCGTCTTCCCCCTCCCCAGCCCCCCTCCCTACCCCCTCTCTCCCCTCCCCTCCCCTCTCTCCCCTCCCTCAGCGAGCTTCAAAATGTGGACCGACTGTACACTGGCTATATTTATGGGATAGCTCCTTGTACGTTAACGATACGACCCAGGGATTTGCAATACACCAGGCGGAAATGGGAACGGGAATGAAAGCAGATAGTGACAGGAATGGAGGATAAGGAGGCAGGAAATGGCAACAGGAATGGGAGCCGCCAAGGATTGGAATTGGGACGGAAATGGGGATAAAGGGAAATAAATAGGGTAGGAAATTGGGACGTGTTCGGATGAAAATTGGGATATATTTGTAAGGAAATTGGAACAAATGGGAACGGAAATGGGGATAAATAGGGACAATAATAAAAATAAATACGAAGATTTGAAACAAATTTGGATGTAATTGGGTAAATGGAGAACAAGGAGTCGGAAACAAATACAAAAAGTGACGTAAAAATTTAGACATAAAACCAATTACGAATAGGAATAAGAGACAGATGAAGACAATTAGAATCACATAATTAAGTCAAGACTGGAAAGAAAAATGTAATTGGAACAGAAACACGAATGAGGGGAGAAATAGGAATGGGAATGGAGGTGAAGTGATAATTGGAATGGCTTTCAGTAAGGGCTGTGAAAGGTTAATACTTATTGCACTGTACTGTTATATTGTAATGGAGAATAATTGTGAAAATAATAATTGCAATGATGATGATGATGATGATGACAGAAATAATATATTGTTGTTATCCCCGTGATATTTATTTTTCTTCTTCTTATTATTATTATTATTATTATTATTATTATTATTATTATTATTATTATTATTAAAGTAGTAAGGGCATTACTGATCCAACATTTAATCACATTACACTGTGAGAAAATTTGCATACGTAATATCTGTTTATAATGTTTAGGTAATTGCATTGAAACTGGCGAAATAAAATGAATAATTACAACAATTACACGTGATTGGGGTAGTTCTCGTCAATTACCACCAATTTAAGCAATTAATAACAGTTGATCGTAATTCATATCTAGTTATTTGTTGTTTGTTGTTATTTACAGTCCAGTATTTGTTGTTTTCCTTATACATTATATTTTTGTTTTGTTTCATCAATGGAAATTCCAGTAAATATCGACTATATAATGAGATGAATTATTATTGTATGATGAATGTTTTTCTTACACAGACATACAGGTTAGGTTAGTTTAGGTTAGGTTACGTTAGGTTAGGTTAGGTTAGGTTAGGTTAGGTTAGGTTAGGTTAGGTTATAGTCTACAATAAGACTAGTTCTACCCTAAGACCCCAAATTTTCCGTAAGGTGGAAAATACTCGTAAGTATAAGTGCCATTAGGTATTTGACCATTGAGTTGAGTGAAGAATTTTAATTAAGTTTAGCAAATGGGATCAATTATATACCAAGACCAAAATGTGACAATAATGTTATTCATTCCTCTCCTCTCTCTCCAATTCAATTCCTTCCTTTCCCTTTCCCCCCTCCTCTTCCCCCCTCCCTTCCCCCCTCCCCTTCCCCCTCCCATCCCCCCCTCCTTCCCCTCCTCCTCTGCCCCTTCCCTGCCCATCCTCTCCCTTCCTCTCCTCCCTCCCTGTGTTGCTATTGAAAGAATCTGTGTGTGATAATTACCAGCGACGTCTTCAGCAACCCTAGATAAAACACGGATGACTGTGTGTGTGTGTGTGTGTGTGTGTGTGTGTGTGTGTGTGTGTGTTTAAGCACGGGTAGTAGTTAGGATAGTCTATGCTCAAGGAGGGACGAGAGGATTTCCTGTCGACAAAACTATCCAAAAATTCCTCTCGCGTTTATATGGGTGAGAGGTGGGGCTCCCTTCCTCCCATACCTCCACCCTTCCCTCCATCCTTCCCTCCATCCTTCCCTCCCTCCCTGTATTAGTAGTATGTTTAGTTGGTTAGTTCAAGCGATGAAATAAATTGTAAGCTTTTCAAGAATCCCGAACGAAGCATTTTTTTTGGTTCCGTCTTGTTTACCAGGAGAAAAATACGTGTTATACCGACAGCGCTGACAAGAAATTTAGACGAAATAAAGTGGGGAAAAAACACTCTTTATAAACATTGAAATTAGAAGGAAAAAAAACACTAAGATAAAATGAACGAGTGAAAAAGAAGAAAAATGTAAATAGAGAGATTATAAAAGAAACAGTGTAAACGGAGGACTTAAGAGGAATAATTGAAGGGAGAAAATAAAGTCGTTTTAGGTGTTTTTTTGTTTACACTTATTTAGTTATCCCCCGTCACGTACTGAGGGGCATAGAGTGTTATCCCCGTCCGTTCGTCCGTGTATGCCTGTACGTGCTATAATTACGTGCCAGCTACAACGTTGTGAAAGTTTACCTAAATTTCAAGTTTATTTTTGGTTCCTTAATCTGTACCTTAATCTGTAAAATTAACTTATACTTGTACCTTAACTTGTAACTTAACCTGTACCTTCAACCTGTTCCTTCAACCTGTAACTTGTACCTTAACCTGTACCTTAACCTGTACCTTCAACCTGTATAAACTTGTACCTTAACCTGTACTTGTACCTTAACCTGTACCTTCAACCTCTAACTTGTACCTTAACCTGTAACTTGTACCTTAACCTGTATCTTAACCTGTACCTTAACCTATACTTGTACTGTAACCTGTACCTGAACTCTAACCTGTAACCGAATCCTGTACTTGCGCCTTAACCTGTACTTGTTTTATCTTAACCTGTACTTGTTTTATGTTAACCTGTAACTGCATTGTAACCTGTAACCTGCACTGTACTGTTAGTGAATCACTGATATACACCGCCTAATTATTTGACAAGACTAAACAAACAACAACGAAGAATTAGTAGTCACAAATGAACGAGGTCGTTATGATGCCGATAAATTGGTGATTGGCGATTGGTTAGACAAGCGTTATTAATAGCTTATGCTTCAGTCTATCGTTTGTGATTGGACTGGTGATTTGTTTATTGTCATTGACTGTGGATATTGTGTGTGTGTAAACGAGGTATATCTCTCTCTCTCTCTCTCTCTCTCTCTCTCTCTCTCTCAGTATGTAATTTTATATAGGAGGAATCCCACTACTCCCTCCTACACATCCCCGTCACCACCCCACTCCCTCTCCCTTTCTCTCTTCCCCTCCCATCCCTCTTTCTCCTCTCCTTCCCTCCCCACCGGCAAAGTTACCTCTCCCTTTTCACACACCCTCAATTCGTGAAAATAAAAAACAAGTTTATTGTATGTGTGTTTGTGCGTGTGTGCGTGTGTGTTTCCTCCCCCTCCTGCGCCTCCTCCTCCTAGTCATCTCTCCTTAATACTACCCCAGGAGGAGGAGGAGGAGGTGGGAGTTAGGACGAGAAGGCCACCTTTGGGGCTGGCGGTCTGTCCACGAGTCTTTGGCAAGTTTTAATCGAGTTTCATTGTCACCTTGGTTAACCAGTCTCTCTCTCTCTCTCTCTCTCTCTCTCTCTCTCTCTCTCTCTCGGCCCCAAAAATAGGTGATAATGGACGATAAAGAAAGATGTAAGAGAGAGGGAGAGGAGGAAAGTGAGAGAAAGAGTATGAGTGAGAGAAAGGTAAAAGGGACAGAATGACAGACAGAGAGAGAGAGAGAGAAAGAGAGAGAGAGAGAGAGAGTCACACTACGCTTTAATAAATGACAGTTTTCATGGTATTAATTAATTTATAACAGAATCATTGCCCATATATTAAAGTAATAATAAAAGTATTTTTGTTTAATTCCTCTCGTCTGTGACTTAAATATAACACAAAATACTTATATTATTGTCTAACGATAAATTAAATACTGCCTCTATACTTTTATTAAATTTTATTATTCATTGTTTTTATTATTTTTTTGGGGGGGGGTTTGTGTATTTTTTTTTTTGGGGGGGGGCGATTTTTTTTCACCCTAACATATAAAGTTTGTTTTTAATGTCAGTATAGTTGGATTTGTTTTGGTCGGGTCAGGTCGGTCAAGTCGGGTCAGGTTAGGTTAGGTTATGTTATGTTCGAATACGTAGAGTTAAATGAACAGTTAGATCCCATTTCATTTATTTTTAAGTATATTTTAATTGGAGGTTAGGTTAGGTCAGGTCAGGTCAGGTTAGGTTAGGTCAGGTCAGGTCAGGTCAGGTTCGTTTCATTTCATTCTTATATACAGTAATGTATAACGTATGACTTGTAGAACCTATGTTAACTAGTAAACTAGGTTAGTGATGGAGGGGGGGGGGGAAAGATTCGGTCATTGTCTGATTTAAATCTTCCTTGTAAAAAAAAAATCATTTCTCTCTGGGGAAAAGGACAACGCACATCAGTTAGGTCAGGGAGGACAGGTATTGGGACTGACTAAACATAGGCTAAAAATATTGTGCGTGTTTTAGAGAATATTTTTCAGGGAACTCATTTTAACTATATTCCATGTGTGGTGTAAAATTATATTCGACGTGTTTGTAAGTGTGTTTTAACTTTCATTTTATCTTAGAGTACATGTTTTATTTTATAGTACATGTTTTATTTTAGAGTACATGTTTTATTTTAGAGTACATGTTTTATTTTAGAGTACGTGTTTTATTTTGGAGTACGTGTTTTATTTTAGAGTACGTGTTTTATTTTAGAGTACATGTGTTATTTTATTTGGGGGGGGGGGTGGAAGGTAATGTGTACGTCATCTTATGTAATGTACAGGTGTTATGTCATGAAGATTGCAGTTATGTTAATTTTATTTGAGGTATTCTGTGTGATTATGACAGGTATTTTCCCATGTCCGCGTCAGGTATTTTCCCCATGTCTTCGTCGGGTATTTTGCCATGTCTGCGTCAGGTATTTTCCCATGTCTGCGTCAGGTCTTTTCCCATGTCTGCGTCAGGTCTTTTCCCATGTCTGCGTCAGGTATTTTCCCATGTCTGCGTCAGGTATTTTCCCATGTCTGCTTCCGGTATTTTCCCATGTTTACATCAGGTTATTTTGCCATGTCTGCGTCAGGTATTTTCCCATGTCTGCGTCAGGTCTTTTCCCATGTCTGCGTCAGGTCTTTTCCCATGTCTGCGTCAGGTATTTTCCCATGTCTGCGTCAGGTATTTTCCCATGTCTGCTTCCGGTATTTTCCCATGTTTACATCAGGTACTTAAGAGTCTTCACAGGGTCACCACAAGTAACTACAGACGGAGGGAATTGTTGAGATATTTTCCGCTTATTTTGGATTCACCTCAGACCCCCGAAACAAGAGCCTGATGGGGGTGGGGGCTATTTTGCTGCTTAGGGCGGTATAAGACACGCAGGTGGTAAAAATGACGTCCTATTCTTCAGGATGTTACTTTAAGAGCCTTATGAAGCTGGTGCTGAGTCGAATTTCATAACCCGAATTTTTCCTTAGGTTTTGTTTTGTTCCGCTTTGCTGGTTTTAAAGTTGGTTTAGTTCCCCCCATGTGTGATTTTCTTTTTCCGTTTTCTTTTTCCTTGGATTAGTATTTTTTTTTTCTCTCGTGGGATTGACTTTAGTTCACCAACTCGTAAGGTTTATTCGCCTGTGTGTTGTTATTGCTTTGGTTTTCCATTTAAGTTACCTGTTTTAGTTTATTCTCTTTTATATATCTATCACTTTATCCCCCTGGTTTATCCATTGTGCATTGTCAACATAAGTTTATTTTAGCTGTTTGAGTTTGCTATATTATTATTATTATTATTATTATTATTATTATTATTATTATTATCATTATTATTATTATTATTATTATTACATGGTAGTTACAAAGCCTTGGATGGATATTGTCCCAAGAGTCACTTATTAAAGCAAAAAGGTGAATGCCGGGTCTGATTCGTCTTCATTTTCCCAGCAATTAACTTCTTTGTGGGTGAAGTGTCCAGCGGCCTCTGGCAGTAATTGGCGTCCAGTTTTCTAAATCCTGCTGGCGTTGTGATACGTCAGCGCCAGGCGGTGGGTGTGGCGTAACCTGAAGAACCTGGATCTATAAGTTTACGGGTCTGAACTCCAAGACTTATAACGAGCCAGGAGAGAAAGAGAGAGAGAGAGAGAAGGGAGGTAACTATACATATTCTCTCTCTCTCTCTCTCTCTCTCTCTCTCTCTCTCAAGGTATCTCGTATAGTTAATAGGGCATAAGATCAAAGGTCTCTACCCCTTGTGAACTGGAGATCCATGTAAATGTATGGGCTGGGCTTCTGGTCTCTATCCTCTCAACCCTCAACCCACACCTTCCACCCCCCACACACCCTCGAGCGGTGGTTCTGGTCGAGCAACACCAGAACGTTTCCATATAAGGTCGATCTTCTTTGTCGAGCCTGTTAAAGGTTCCGGTGGTACGCTTTGCAATTTCCCCCTCAAAAGAGCTTCTTCAAAGATCACTAACAAGGGCTCTTTTGGTGTTCATTTTCAAGTCAATAAAATGTTTTCTGTAATATTATTGAATGACAAAAGAAGTTGTGAGTCTGTAGGAGCTCCTTGAATGGTTCCTTCTCTTCCTTAGTAAAGTCATTTCGAATGGCCTCAAATAATCAAAATAATACGATAAGCCTTCTTCATAAATCATTAATAGGGGTTTCTCTTATATGACCCAAATGTGTCACTTTAAAATACCTTTTAGTTTTAGCTTTACCTAAATACTTCGGGGGAGTTCTGTTGTATTCATTGGCAATCTACTGTAACAGCCTTTGAGTTGTTCAGCCCAACCATTTGAAGTGAATTACTCTGAACGATTAATAAAAGTTCACGTGGAAACTTCTATTGAAAATAAAAACAAGCCAATTGGATACCGTATGTATACAAATCGTCAAAATGAAATGAGTAAGAGTTTGTATAATTATTTCCCAGTGTGTGTGTGTGTGTGTGTGTGTGTGTGTGTGTGTGTGTGAATAATAATAATAATAATTAACGGTTTATTGAAAAAATTCTGCAGCCCGAAGGCTGAAAATATACATTGGACATAAATGACTTATTACTTACATTGGTGGTTTAACAAAAGCCTTCATTGGAGAAAGGTAAAGGAACATACAGTGAACATACAGATTAATGTGGGTGTTGAACAGCAAACTCGTAGTGTAGTAACTCCCTCCCAGATGGTGTTAGGAGGAACTCACGTGGTGTAGTAGTTCCCTCAGATGTTGTTGTGAGGGACCTGGCATGGTGTAGTAATTCCCTCACAGATGGTGTTATGAGGGACCTCACGTGTGTGTGTGTGTGTGTGTGTGTGTGGGTAGGGGGGGTGGAAACAATCGATATCTAATCAAGAATCAAATGACTTTAAACATCCAGCATTGCCTCAGGATCAACCAATGCTCAGGAATATACACAGTTTTGAACATGACCAGAGACCACCGGGATACCATACTCCCCCACCACAGCTATACTGAGGCAATAACTGACCCTTGATACAGCTCAAAGTTTAATTGGTGACCTGGAGTGGGGGCTTCATCTCCGGAAAAAAAATGCTTGTTTGGCCTTGTATTGGTTTTTATACAGCGTTTTGTCAGGTTATGAACGAGTAAAATTGTTCCGCCAAACAATCCATAACGATCTGATCCGGAAAGACACATTGGTGGCAGTGGTGGGATATGAACACGAAGCTTTTGAATTTGATTTTTTAAGACAATTTGCTTCAGTTTTTCAAAGGTTATATTGGATATCGTTTAGTGATTTGTTAAGATAATGTAAGCCAGTGATCATGAAGAATCAAGTTAATGTGTAAATAGTGAAAGGAAATGAATGACCTTGATCTATTATTCAGAGTCAAAGTTACCTAACCTAACCTAACCTAACCTTGAACTATTATTTGAGGTCATATATCATGGATTGTATTTAAGATTGATTCATGTCATTAAAAGAGGAAAAGATGTCAGACTTCCGGTAGTTGCGACACTGGTTGAACAATGGAGGAAGCTCAGAATTGTATTGTTGGCGGGAGACTCAGGTTTTGGCGAATTGTACATATTTGATAACAAAGACTTAATTCGTGACTTGCATAAGAGCTTCCAAAATCATGTTCCAGACTCGTTTCTCCCTCTAATCTCTCTTCTTCCTCTCATTTAGTTATTTTAAATGAAGAAATCCACTTCATTTTAAACTGGAAAGTATAAGATATATGTTTCCAGATGTATATGACATCCTTTTCTTTTCTGGGTATTTCTTGTGTTATTTGAGAACAATGAACGGTCTCTTGTGCACCAGGTTCAGTTTGTGCCAGTCGATGCAAGACAACTGGACAAATTCGAGGCAGGAACAAGTTAGGAATTAGCAGTATGAATTAGAAGGAAAGTAGCAACAGGAATAAGGAGGAAATTAGAGTTATTATCAAGAAAAGTTGGGAAGTTGTGAAGTAAATAGAGGAAACAGAGGAAGAGGTAATGGTGGATGGGTGGAGGTGGTAAACAAAAGAAGAACTGAAAGGAAAGAGAAGTAGTAAAGAAGGAAGGGAAGGAGGAAGTGGGATGAAAAAACAGGAAATAGAAAGAGAAAGGGATAATAATTTGTGAATGGGAGGAAGTAAAAAGAGTAAGAAAGGGACATGGAGATAACGAGAGGAAGGAAGGAAGGAAGGAAGGAAGGAAAGAAAGAAGGAAGGAAGGAAGGAAGGAAGGAAGGAAGGAAGGAAGGAAGGAAGGAAGGAAGGAAGGAAGGAAGGAAGGGGAGAGCCAATAAGGGGTTATAAATGTCATAACAACTGAACATGATTTTCGCATTAACAGATCTACAGTACAAAACATTAATGGTCATACCCACCTTACAGGTCCCTTGGTCATGGTCCCTTGGTCATGGTCCCTGATTCAGATTCTTGGTCCCAGCCATCAGAACTATGGTCCTTAGTTCCAAATTTCTAGTCTCCCAATTATCTGATCCCTATTTCCCTGGTCCACTTTGATCCTGGTCCCTAAATCCATAATCATTGGTCCCAAAATCCCTTGTCCTTGATCCCAGAAAAACCCTGGTCCTTGGTCACCGAGGTTTGTCAGGGTTTTTCTTCAGGACATTTACCCCCGTCCCTCCATCCCTTACCTTCAGGGCCTCCGCTATATCGACCCGTTGTTTTTTCTGGCTTTCTGTTTTTATTTATGTATTAGTTATTCTTGTTTTATGCAGATGGTGAATACGATGCCAAAAATTTGCGTTTATGTGGTTTTACTTTTTGGTGTGGATTTTGTGTTGTTTTAGAGTTGTGGGGTCTCCTTCCCTCACCAACCACCGACACTCACTCTCCCTTTTCCCTCACCAACCACTGTCCCTCTCTCCCTTGTCCCTCATAACCCTGTCCTCTCTCCTTGTCCCTCACCAGCCACTGTCCCTCTCTCCTTGTCCCTCACCAACCCACTGTCCCTCTCTCCCTTGTCCTTCACAACCACTGTCCCTCTCTCCCTTGTCCCTCACCAGCCACTGGCTCCCTCTCCTTGTCCCTCCTGGCTTGTCCCTCTCACCTTGTCCCCTCACACTAACCCCTGTCCCTCTCTCCTTGTCTCACCAACCACTGTCCCTCTCTCCTTGTCCCTCCTCAACCCCTGTCCCTCTCTCCCTTGTCCCTCACCAACCACCCTCCCCTCCTTGTCCCTCACCAACCACTGTCCCTCTCTCCTTGTCCCTCACCTTCCCTGTCCCTCTCTCCTTGTCCCTCACCAACCACTGTCCTCTCTCCTTGTCCCTCACCAGCCTGTCCCTCTCTCCTTGTCCCTCACCAGCCACTGTCCCTCTCCTCCTTGTCCCTCACCAGCCACTGTCCCTCTCTCCTTGTCCCTCACCAGCCTGTCCCTCTCTCCCTTGTCCCTCACCAACCACTGTCCCTCTCTCCCTTGTCCCTCACCAGCCACTGTCCCTCTCTCCTTGTCCCTCACCAGCCTGTCCCTCTCTCCCTTGTCCCTCACCAACCACTGTCCCTCTCTCCTTGTCCCTCACCAGCCCTCTCCCTCTCTCCCTTGTCCCTCACCAACCACTGTCCCTCTCTCCTTGTCCTTCACCAGCCACTGTCCTTCTCTCCCTTGTCCCTCACCAACCACCGACACTCACTCTCCCTTGTCCCTCACCAACCACCGACACTCACTCTCCCTTGTCCCTCACCAACCACTGTCCCTCTCTCCCTTGTCCCTCACCAGCCATTGTCCTTCCCACCCCTTTCTCTCAACAGCCAATGACCCTCCCTCCCTCTCTTCTCCCTTCTCCCTCACCAGCCACCATCCCTCCCTCCCTACTCCCTGACAAACCACTGACCCTCCCTTCCTTGTACCCCATCAACCAACTTTGTACTCAGTAGGTTAAGTAATCTTACTCATGGGGTAAATTCATCGTAATCAAGGTATTAAGTCTTTGTACTCAAAGGGTTGGGACTGTACTCGGAGTAGATCATCCTACTCAAGGGTGTTAAGTCATTGTACGCAAGAAAATAAGTCATCGTACTCAAGTGGATAAGACAACGTACTCAAGGGGCCTATTTCATTATACTCAGGCCAGGCCCTTAACCCATCGTAAGTCGAGGGTTAGGGACAAATGTCAAAAACAGTCCTTCAACCATCTTCCCCCCCTGAGAACTCTATAAATAAATTGATTCTGTAATCTTGGCCGACGTCCACAGTCTAGTGAACTCGTCGCATGGTGGTCGTCAGCTGAATATTCAACCACAGAAGATATATAGTCTCACGAACAGCTCGCCATCCTGTGTGTGTGTGTGTGTGTGTGTGTGTGTGTGTGTGTGTGTGTGTGTGTACAACTTTAATGTAGTGATTCTAAATGAACTTATTGCTCCAGCTGAGGACAAACGAGACTTTCAAATACGGTGATAATAACTGGTACAAATAACTCCCTGGTTCTGGTGCAAGATGCCTCGGAGGTTCTTAAGTGAAGGAGGAGTCTCTCTCTCTCCTTCCTGAGTGTGTTGTCTTAATGTAGTTTTGATCCCTCGACCTCCTAAATCACTTAAGAATTACACTTTAAGGAACCTCCAGCCTCCAGGTGATGTTGACCTCTACATCCACCAGCTCAAGAGGTCAGTTCTCCTCGTCCTCCTCTCCCGCTACCCCCCCCATCCCCCCCCCTCTCTTGCGTGTAGAACCTTTTGACTTTTGTGAGATCACGAGGACACCTGACCGGGTTCTGATCTCGGTTCTGATGGGGTTCTACGGTTCTACTGGTTCTAAAATTTTCTAAAGGTCCTGGCGCGTCTTGCAGTACTTTCTTCGGGTACTGTTTGGTCTCTCAGTTCTGAATTTACATCTTTATTCTACAAAAATACACCTCGAATCTTTTTAAATAAGCTTCAACACAGGTAGGCGAACGTTCGTCTGGCGTAACTACGAATTAAACAAAGACTTAATGAAACATATACCTGTTGATTGACATTTTACCTGTCGATTATGTGGGTAGAGTTAATTAGTGTTTACCTGGAGACAAAAGTGGCCGTGTTTTGACTGTTTACAGATTTTTAGTCTGATTCTCATTTGCTTTTCGTATTAACAGACGAATATACCTTCCTGTTTTGGACCAATAAAATCCCATCTATTTTTGTTTACCTTGAGCTAAAGTAATTATGCCAAGTCTCACATAGGATTATACATTACCTTTGAATCTGAGTTTTAAATGAAAAAAAAAAAAAAAAAATTGAAACAAAATCCTGTTTTTTATTGATATTATGTTAATTGAGTCATAAATTTCGAGTGATTGCGAAATTGGAATGCTGTACCTAGTTAAAAAATACCTTTCAGCTTGCAAATTATTTAATACACTGCAATATGTAAATGTATGTAGCTCGCGGACTGGCACACTTAATGGAATTTATACCTCCAGCGAAAATGTTTATGATTTTGTATACTGTATCTCTAGGATTGGCATATTTACTCTTATTTTATCTTCCCCTCGCGAGTATGTGAATATAATATGGTCCTCTCCCCTGTGGTATATCAACACTCGCTGTTCGACCCAATGTGACCTCTGTTTGTCCGCTGGGAAAAATGTCGATCTCACCAGTTCGAGATATTTCCCAGTTTGCCTTCTTTTGTTGTGGGGAAAGTTTCGCCGACCTTATCTTGACCCCGAGCTCCGCATTTTTTCTCATAATTTGCATAATTTTTTTTGGCTTTGAACTCGAAAAGCAAAAAAAATAATCGTGGGAGGGGGAGGGCTGTTGTGGGTTATTTCTGTTGCAGTTATGTCTGTCTGTCTGTCTGTCTTTCTGTCTGTTTGTCATAAACAAAGTAAACCACGGTACAAAATCACCCTTAACATACGCCCTTACTGACCTGAATAGTGGATGTATTTTCCGTATGGGGATTTTTTAAAGTGGTTTTATTGTTTTTTTTTTAATTTATTTGTGAAAACTATTCCTGAGAATTTAGAAAATATTACAATTAATGAAGTAAAGCTGTCACAAAAAATATTACGATATATTCTTAACCAATAAGAAAGGTAAAGTAAACTGATACATTAAATAATAATTACTTTTATGGTTGAATATAGAGAAAGAATTTAAAACTATTGAATAGATTAAAATGACAACGCCGAAATGAATAATTAAGTTATAAGTAAAAGGAATTATTATTGAATAGTTATCGGTAAAATATCTCATTAATATTCAGTCTCGTTATTATTATATTCAAAGTTATTTATATTAATTTATTTCGAGGTAAATATATCGCACTTTGTAATTAAAAAGAAAACATCAATGAAATAAAAACACTAAAAAATTCTCTTTCTTGTCACAAATATTTTAAAAATATTTCGGAACATTTTAAATCACCCGAATATATATATATAAATATTCAGTAAAAAGTGATATAAATTTATTTTTAAACATCATGAGGAAGAAATGTCCGTATATATTTTTCTCTTAAATATGAAAATCCGTTCTATAAGACATTGTAAAAAAATACACCTTTTCTCTTTTTTTAAATAATAATAGTGTGTAAAAGTTTCTCGAGTCATCACAGAACATATAAAAATATCAAATGGATTTTATATTTTTCCATGTTCCTGTTGGAGTACGTGTCCCTTCAGATGTGACTCCTGATTGGGAAAGATTGGGACAAGATTGGGAAAGATTGGGTAGGGTTCGTTTTGTTCAGGTGAGATACGAACAGGAAGAAAGTGAGGGAGGAGGAATAATAGTGAGAGGGGGGTGAGAGGAGTAAGGGAAGATGAATGAGAAGAGGAAGTGACAGACGGCAGGGAGGAGGAGGATGGAGGGAGAGTTGTGGGTGGTGAGAGAAAATGAGTGAGAAGGAAAAGGAAGGAAGGGCGGGAGGTGAGAGGAGGGGGAGTGAAGTGAGGGGAATGGAAGAGATGTATGAGAAGATATAAGACAAGGTGGAAAAGAGGGAAGTGGGGGCAGTGGTTATGTAAATAAAACTGTAATAGGAGTAGGGAAGTAAAGCGAAAAGATAATAAACCGAGAAGAGAGAGAGAGAGAGAGGAGGTAATTAAAGTAGGAAGATGTAAGATGAGGTAATAGAAGAACAGAGACCAATAATCATCATCATCATCATCATCATCATCATTATCATCATACAGCTATGAGTCATTAACCTGTCTGCTTCGTTGTCAGGTCAAGGTATAAGCTTATGTTAGGTTAAAAATGTTCAGTATAAATTAGTCCAGGTTAGGTTAGACTAAATACGTTAAAATGATTAGGATTAATTAATGTTGGATAGAAGAGGTTAGATTAAGTTAGGTTGGATTTGATTAATATGGTTAGGTTAATTTTGGTTGGTGAGGGTAAGGTTTTAGGAAGGACTTTAAATGGACGACACACTTTAACACAAACCAATCAGGGTCAGGCCATGCCCTCATATGCGTGGATTCTACCCAAGTTGCTTCCTCTTCAACTTCCGTAATGACGAGACGGACTTGCAATTTCTAAACAATTTATGAAGTTGGACGAATTGCGAGGTCCGTTTACTTCCTGATTTGGCGAGATTGGTGATTCGTATTAAGTTTATTGGGTCTTAATTTTGGCCATATTGGTGATTGGGGGTCTGGTATGTTGTATGATTAGAAACTTGATATCCGATTGGTAGGTTAGGTGGTCAAGTCAGGCTGATTGGTAGGTTAGGTGGTCAAGTCAGGGTGATTGGTAGGTTAGGTGGTCAAGTCAGGGTGATTGGTAGGTTAGGTGGTCAAGTCAGGGTGATTGGTAGGTTAGGTGGTCAAGTCAGGCTGATTAGTAGGTTAGGTGGTCAAGTCAGGGTGATTGGTAGGTTAGGTGGTCAAGTCAGGGTGATTGGTAGGTTAGGTGGTCAAGTCAGGGTGATTGGTTGCACGGTTTTTTAGGTTGGTGATTAGAGTGTAATTTGTGGCGATATTAGATCAATTATTAGTGATTTGTACCTCATTAAACACATTACCGGACTGTAATTGGTGAATGGACGGCTACTGGCCCGGGAATTAAAAGCAGATTGATAAGGAGGATATGGGTGGGGAAGGTAGGGGTTGGGAGTGGGGAGGTAGGGGATGGGTGTGGTGGGGTGGGTAGGGGGATGGGTGTGTGGGGGGTAGGGGATGGTGTGGGGAGGTGGGATGTTGGGGATGGGTGTGTGGAGGTGGGAGTTTGGGGAATGTGTGTGTGTGTGTGTGTGGTGAGCGAACGTTAGTCTGGCGTTACTTTTCTGTAAGGGCGTCATTGCTGGAAAGGCCGGGAGGTGAGGGGGGGGGGGGGTTCGTCCCTGAAAGAGAATTATTGTCCTGATAATTTTTTTCTTTTGTACAATTAGTAGAAAATAACTTACTTAAAATACAACAGGCTGATGTGAAAGAACCGGACACCGTTTTCTATGGTCCGATTGATGCCAGTACACGTTTCTTTACCGTTCATAATAGTGTTTGTAATTCGCTCCCCAAAAAAGTATCATTACGTTTTTATGTGAGACAATATGACACGGCTGACGAATGATTTTGACAACCCTACCGATACAAACATGAGTCGCGGTGAAGATACTTTTTGGTGCAAGTTACACCTGTCCCTGTGTTCGTATGTGTTGTGTGGTGGTATTGGCCTAAATAGTTATGGTCAGGTGTCTAGTTCTAATACTTTGAAGTACATTTATTCATTCATTCATTCTCTCCGTTCTTACATATTTTTTCCTTCGCTCATCACAAATTTTCCCAAGCTCAACACAAATTTTCCCACGCTCAACACCCATTTTCCCACGCCCACACCCATTTTCCCACGCTCACACCCATTTTCCCACGCCCACACCCATTTTCCCACGCTCAACACACATTTTCCCACGCTCAACACACATTTTCCTACGCTCAACACAAATTTTCCCACGCTCAACACCCATTTTCCCACGCTCAACCCATTTACTCACGCCCACACCCATTTTCCTACGCTCACACCCATTTTCCCACGCTCACACCCATTTTCCCACGCCCACACCCATTTTCCCACGCTCAACACACATTTTCCCACGCTCAACACAAATTTTCCCACGCTCAACACAAATTTTCCCACGCTCAACACCCATTTTCCCACGCTCAAAACCCATTTTCCCACGCTGTTTTTATTCCTCGTTGCCGTTAGTGAATATTTCATTATATAAATCAAGCGACGCAAGCTGAGACGGAGGGACACCAACGTTCACTCGACAACTTAAACATTTCTCTATATATATGACAACTCGATACAACGTTAGACAACATTTTAACCAATTGGTACACTGAAGCAGACACTGAAGCAGACACAGGCACAGACCGATATAGACGCAGACATAGACATAGATACAGACAGATGTGGACCCAAACGCAGACAGAAAGACAGTTGTAGATACAGACATCCGGAATATGACATGGAAATAATGCAAGTGTGATTGACAGACGTATAAACGACAGTACAAACATCATCAGCACCAGCACACACACACACACACACACACACACGCACGCACACACACACACACACACACACACACACACGAGGCGTATGTTTGTCCTTGGTGGGGTACAAAATATAGCCACATTTAGGCACAGAACATGAAAATGGCTGTAATGGACTCGCTAAAGTATAGGACACCCTCGCCAATTTATTTCCCAATATTCTCTCGTCTGGGGAAGCTGTGCCTTGTTGACTTAACGACTGGGGAGGTAATTTTGTGGAGGTTTATTTAGGTAGTATCTATGTATTTTTGTAACTACCTTCTTGGGGCTATCATGTAGGGAGATAATTTTCTGTTTATCTATGTTCTTACTGTATGTATGTATGTATGTATGTATGTATGTATGTATGTATGTATGTATGTATGTATGTATGTATGTATGTATGTATGTATTTCTGAAGATATGATTGATTATTTGTGCGTATACTGGTGTTGTGTTAGGTTGGGTTAGGTTAGGTTAGGTTAGGTTAGGTTAGGTTAGGTTAGGTTAGAAAATCTGTGTTAGCAAATGTTTAAGGTGACCCAATGTTTATATTATTTACTTTTATGTATTTTTTTGTTTCTTTTGTTTTTCTATATCATCGAGGCGCTGCTTTAATAGAGGAGGTGAATGATAACAAAGAAAGACAGTTTTCGACTCTCTTGTTTTCTTATAATTCCCCCCTCCCCTCCCCTCCTCCCTCATTAGCATATTATTTTCATTATTGCGGGGAGCTAGACGGATAATGGCCGAGCAGGGGGGTAAATATTTTTGTTCCGTGGCCACCTAGAGAGAGAGAGAGAGAGAGAGAGAGAGAGAGAGATCTTCGCACATCCACACACCACGAAGAGCGAGAAACGTAAAAAGAAAATGGTATTGTAAATAAAGAAAATGGTTAGAGGGGAAACTCTTCTATGTCCATACCTTAGGGGTGAGAGTTATCACTTGGCTCCAGTACTTGATATATATATTTTTTTTTTATACCAAATGTACCCTACAGGCAGTCTTTGTATGTTTATATGTCTGTTTGTTTTGTTTTTTCGTCTGACAACACACACACACACACACACACACACACACCTCCACTAGAGCAAATTTTAACAGACCTCAAAAATGGAAGAACTACAACCTCTGGTACACAACGTTATCAAGCGACGCAACCGGCTGATGTTGACCTAACTTTAAGATCCCCCTACTACTCCTCCTCCTCCTCTCCCTCCTTTTCCTACCTCTCTCCTGCTCCTCCTGTTCCTCTTTCTCCCCCCTATTCCTTCTTCTCCCCTCTTCATTCCTCCCCACTCCTCTTTCTATTATTCTTTATCCTTCTCCTTCTCCTCCTCATTTTACTCCTCTTCATCCCTCCTCTCCTCCTAGTTCTGTTCATTCTCTTATTTCCTTCTCTCCTTCTTCCACCTTCCCCCTCCTCCTCCTCACCACCTCCCTCATCACCTCCTCATCATCACCTCCTCCTCCTACCTTCCCTCAACCCTTCCCCCTCCCTCCCTCCCTCATCACCTCCTCCCTCATCACCTCCTCCTCATCATCACCTCCTCCTCCTCCTACCTTCCTCAACCCTTCCCCCTCCTCCCTCCTCACCTCCCCTCATCACCTCCTCCTCATCATCTCCTCCTCACCATCTCCTCATCATCACCTCCTCCTCCTACCTTCCTCAACCTCCTCCTCCCCCTCATCTCCTCATCATCACCTCCTCCTCCTCATCATCACCCTCCTCCTCCCTCCTACCTTTCCTCAACCCTCCTCCTTCCTCCTCACTCTGGGGTAAAACAGAGGAACACAGATCGTATGTCATCCAGCCTTGTAAACTTCCCTGTGTTTTGTGCCGAAGGAAGATGGGAATGTAATGGAGGAGGAACTGGAATTCAACCTTTGCATTTGTTGATGGAAATTTGCATATTGTAACCCTGACACATAAGGAGATCTCAGTCCCTCACTTCTTTTCTTTCTCTCATCCACCCACCACCCACCCACCCCCCCCTAATAACACTCCACCCACCACCCCCCTTGGCCCTAATGTTACCCTCTCACTCACTCCCAACACCATCTCTCTCTCCCACTCCATCCCAAACACTCCTCACTCCCCTCTTCCCCTTCTTCTACTCCCTCCCTCTCAACCGTTTTGCTAACACCCACTCTCCCCTGCTTGTTATTCTCTCTCTACTCTCACTACAACACTTCCGCTACCCCATTCTCCAGGTGTTGACGCTTATCTTCTTTGATTACCTAATTTATTATAATGTGTGTATGTGTGTGTGTGTGTGTGTGTGTGTGTGTGTGTGTGTGTGTGTGTGTGTGTGGCAGGTGTACCTCCTTGTTATTATCACTATCACCACCATTCACCACCATTACCACCATCATTATTATTAAATCTGTCACAACCACTGTCACCATTCTCACCACTACCGCCAGTCCCCACTACCATTACCATTACCATCACTTCCATAGTCAGTTCAGTATCACCACCACCATTAACAACTGACACTACTACCACCATCATCACTTTTCACCCCTACCATCACCACTGTCATCACCGCAATCATCACTATTCCCGTCATCACCAATTCCATCATTTAATTCTTTCTCCCTCCCTCCCTCCTCCTCCTCCTCCTCCTCCTCCTCCTCCTCCTACTCCTCCTCCTCCTCCTCCTCCTCCTCCTCCTCCTCCTCCTCCCATTGTATACTAGGAGCTGACGAGGCCGACGGCGAAATAGCTAACGTAGCGACCCACACGAGCTGAGGAGAAATTGTTATTAAGTGGGCAGGTTACATAGCGAATGGGGAGGTTATTAATTCGGTGGGGAGGTTATTTTAGCCGCCGGGGGAGAATATTTAGTCGGTGTGGGGGGGAGGGAGGTTGTTTAGTCGACAGTGCTTTTATATAGCTGGCAATACTGCTATGTCACGTACAGCTCGCTAGTTGTGTGGTGAGGTAGTGTGTTGTGCTGGTGGTGAAACTGCCGAGAGGGGAGCACCACCAACCTCATTGAGAGAGAGAGAGTTTTAGGGGAGGAAAGGGAGTGAGAGGAGAGAGATGTTGCAGATTTAATGGTAAAGATATACGATCTAACCTAACCTAACCATACCCAAAACCTAACCTAACCTAACCTAACAAAACCTCCGCCGCACCACCACAAAGTCCCAAGCGGCCATAACTCACCACAATAATGACATATATATAAATTTTTTTTTTTTACTGATTTTCGAACGTATGTCGCTGCTTAGTGTGATACATCTACGTGGTAAATCTGCTTAAAATATATTGCCGTTTGTTGGGAGTTGTCGTCGTTGTCGTGTTGTGAAGTCAAATATGTCTGTCTGTAGTCACCATTAATTAGACGGTAAATTCAATGGCTTCTGGATGTAGCTGTTTGTGTTCTCTACTGTTTGTCTTCTTTTGTTTACTGTTTAGTTTTCTGTTGTCGCTCACCTGTATCTTGTGCCTGTTGTTTGCTATTCTTTTCTATTTACTGTTTAATCTGTTGTTGTCCCTTACCTCCTGTTATCTGTTATTCTGTTCTATTTACTGTTCCTTATAATTTATTTCCCTTCAAGAATTTACCTCAAGGGGGTTCAGAGGTCAAATTGTACCCTGTAGTTTCCGTCAAAATCTGTCACCATCGCTATACACAGGTGAGACTCAGGTGGGAGGCCCCGTGTACAGGTAAGGGCGGCGTACCATATGTCTTGGGATAGTTTGCTAAGTATCAACACCGTTAAGAGTGATATACGAGGAGGGAGGTGCAGGCTTGGTCACTGGGCGGCTGCTCCGACTAGCTAGATAACTTGTGTTCACTAAGGAATTAAATTTTTTGGTTTAATATTTTTTTTGCATTTCATCGTGACAAGTTATAAAAGTATATTGTTGTTTATGTCACGTTAGTCAACCAAAATAGTCATACATTTCATCGTGACAAGTTTAATTTACGCCGAGATTTACGTGGGCCAGTTTTTACCTCAGGTGTTGGTGAAGAAGATGTGTCGGCAGGATATTTATTCCGGGAATTGATGAAACTATTTCCTGGTGGAGCCGGCGTGATAGGCAGGCAGCGTCTCCATTACCACGATTTTTACAGTGAGAATTTATTGCGGTAATTAGTTAAGGAATTGCCTGGCTATAACGGTGACCATGTATATGTTCTATATTAAACGACTTTATTCCTTATATGCGACTATATGGCCTAGTTTACAGGTATATATGTATAAAGTGTAATAATAATAATAATAATAATAATTAACGGTTTATTGAAAGAGCTTGGCAGCCAGAAGGCTGAAAATATACAGTTACATATTTGGGGAATGGGTTACGAATTACAAATAATATACAAGTGACATAAGTGACACATATAAGACATATAGTAACTTAGATGGGGATCAGCTCAAAATACAGTTCATTTCAACATAGTGACAGTGTAGGGAGCAGTGTTTACTGGGAGTGAATACACTGATTTATTACATGTTATTGATAATTTTTACAATGGTTGGGACTGGGCTGTTCTTATAGCGATCAGTTCGTGCACGTATGGGCTGGATGCGGTTGTGGTGTCGAACAGCAATTCTCGGACAGGGGATCTCAGGTGGTAGTAGGGGCCGGTGTCGGGGATGGTGTAGAAGCTTCTTACCAAATTTGCAGATGAGGCGTGGTGATGGTCAGTGAGAGTCGAAAGGGTCAGTGTGTTGAGCGCTTCTTGATATGTGGAGTAGGAAGGGGAGAGAATAATCTTGCATGCCCTCTTTTGCACTTTTTCTAGGTGTTTACGTTGTGTGGCATTTAGGGAGGAAGACCAGGTGGGGAGGCATAGGTGAGCTTGGGAAGTATGAATGTTGTGTAAACACTGAGGAGCTCGTGTGCAGGAACTCCGAGGGACTTGAGTCGGCGGAGGAGGTGGAGACGGAAACTGGAGGATTTGACAACTTCACTGACGTGTGGTTTCCAATTTAGTTTGTTGTCTATGGTGACGCCGAGGAGCTTCGTGGAATCTACAACCTGGAGTGTGTTCGGACCTAGGGTAATGGAAGGAGGTGGGACAATGTCGGAGGAGAGGTTGATGTGCATAACCATTGTCTTGGTATGGTTGATGGTGACATGGTTGTTGGTGGCCCAGTTTTGGAGACTGTTCAATAAATCCTGAAGGGCGGTATAGTTGGGAGCGGAATTGTTGACGCTGATCCCAATGGTGGAGTCGTCGACATATTTCCAGCGAGCAGGGGCTTCTCTTAGGGCATCATTGATGAGCATAAGGAAGCAGAGTGGTCCCATCTTGGTGCCTTGGGGACGCCACAGGTGAGTGACTGAAAGGTGGAGACAGCCCCTCGGAAGCGTACAGCTTGGCGTCGGTCACTGAGGAAGTCTGTAAGCTAGACATATGCCACATGCTAGAGTTTGTTTGAGAGCTGAGAAACAATCGTGGTGGGGAGAGTTAGGTATGTGTGTGTACTGTAAATGTGTAGCAGCAGCTGAACTCACAACTCCCTTCTAACTTTTGTGTGTGTGTGTGTGTGTGTGTGTGTGTGTGTGTGTGTGTGTGTGTGTGTGTGTGTGTGTGTGTGTGTGTGTGTGTGTGTGTGTGTGTGTGTGTGTGTGTCGGTCAATATATATATATCTCTCATACATTTTTAATCCCAGGGTTGAACTGCCTACTCCCACATCAGGATACTTACCATGGGGGGCGTCTCCACTGGGAATTTTACCTGAGTACAGATGGTATCCAGGGCAGGAAGAAGGCCGAAGTGAGTAGTGTCTCTCTGGACGCCACGAGGATTTAGCGCTACCGAATGTACAGTGCGGGGGAGAATAAAAGGAATTCACTGTTAGTAGTATGATGGTGGTAGTAGTGGTGGTGGTGGTGGTGGTGGTGGTGGTGGTGGTGGTAGTGGTAGTGGTGGTAGGTGGTGGTGTGGTGGTGGTGGTGGTAGTGGTAGTGGTGGTGGTGGTGGTAGTGGTGGTGGTGGTAGTGGTGGTGGTGGGTAGTAGTGGTAGTGGTAGTGGTGGTGGTGGTGGTGGTAGTGTAGTGGTAGTAGTGGTGGTGGGTAGTGGGTAGTGGTGGTGGTGGTGGTAGTGGTGGTGGTGGTAGTAGTGGTGGTGGTAGTGGTAGTGGTTGTGGTGGTGGTGGTGGTGGTGGGTTATGATGATTTTACCAGGGAACAATATGGTGATTCGCCAGTCATTTGGGATTAGTAGTAGCAATTACCGTGACGAGTCAGCTTTACCCTCACCATCTGCCTCCTACTGCCAGTTACTGTCAACCGTCCCTCTTACTCTTCCCTCCCTCCTTCCCTTCCTTTCCTTCTCCCTCTCCCTCCCCTCCTTCTCTCTGGCTCCTTCCCTCTCCTCCTTCAGCAAGAGCCAATCACTACAATCGTTACCACCACTAACCAACCACTACAACACCCATTACAATTGATCTCTCTCTCTCTCTCTCTCTCTCACACCACACACACACACACACACACAGTGGGGAAACTAATTTGAAACTGAACTCTGCCGTCGGTGAAACTATTTCCCGAAGTTGGATCAAATTAGACGTTAAGCAAAAATAATATAAGACCTCGGGATAAAAGAAACCTACTGGTTCAACTTGGCAACTCCCCCCCCCTCCTCCTCCTGTCCCTCTTCTTCTACTTCCTCCTTCTCCACCTCCTTTTCTTCTTCCTCCTCCTCCGCCCCTGTACGCTGCAAACTGTAACTTTTTCTCACTTAATTGTTTCGAGTGAACTTGGCTTCAGTTATGGACTTGGAAGGATTGGCTGGAAAATTTCGACTTGGCTGACTCTGACACCACGACTGAGTATAGGTGATGGGGGCGTTTGGTTAGGTTAGGTGAGGTGAGGTTAAGTTAAGTTAGGTTTGGGATATTGTACTGGTGTGTCTCATGGTAGGTATGGTATAAGAGAGAGAGAGAGAGAGAGATAGAGAGAATTGTCTACCAGCTGAATTTTAAAAGAAAGAGAAAAATATGGATGAACTGAGAAACATACGCCATAAACAGTTATTTTAAGAGCTGGGAGACATATGCCACATGCTAGAGTTTGTTTGAGAGCTGAGAAACAATCGTGGTGGGGAGAGTTAGGTATGTGTGTGTACTGTAAATGTGTAGCAGCAGCTGAACTCACAACTCCCTTCTAACTTTTGTAACCTAACTCACATTTATAGCCGAGGAGAGCTGGTGAACGCGGTAGTCAGCACCACCCCCACACCAACCCACCATAACCCCCCTCCCACCCCACCATAACCCCTCCCACCCCACCATACCCTCCCACCCACCATAACCTCCCCTTTCACCTGACCATAACCCTCCCAACCCACCATAACCCCTCCCACCCCCATTATAACCTCCCTCTCACCCCACCATCCCCCCCCCACCCCACCATAACCCCTCCCACCCCATTATAACCCTCCCCCCCCTTTCACCCACCATAACCCCCTCCCACCCCACTATAACCCCTCTCACCCCACCATAACCCCCCTCCCATCCCTGTACCCTCCCACCCCACCAAATCCCTCCCACCTTATAACCCCCTCCACCCCACCCCACCCCCCTAACCCTCCCATAACCCCCCTCCCATCCCACCATAACCCTCCCACCCCACCATTTTAACCCTCCCACCCCACCATAACCCTCCCACCCCACCCTACCCACCATAACCCCCCCACCCCATTATAACCCTCCCACCCCACCATAACCCCTCCCACCCCACTCTTAACCTCCCACCCCACCATAACCCCTCCCACCCCACTATAACCCCTCTCACCCCACACCCCCCTCCCATCCCACCATAACCCCTCCCACCCCACCATAATCCCTCCCACCCCACTATAACCCCCCTCCCACCCCACCCCTCCCACCCCACCATAACCCCCCCACCCCACTATAACCCCCTCCCATCCCCACCATAACCCTCCCACCCCACCACCATACCCCCCTCCCACCCCACTTTAACCCCCTCCCACCCCACCATAACCCCTCCCCCCCACTTTAACCCCTCCCACCCCACCATAACCCCCTCCCACCCCACTATAACCCCTCTCACCCCACCATACCCCCTCCCATCCCCACAACCCCTCCCACCCCACCATAATCCCCTCCCACCCCACTATAACCCCTCCCACCCCCCACAACCCCTCCCCACCCCACCACAACCCCCTCCCACCCCACTATAACCCTCCCATCCCACCATAACCTCACCCACCATAACCCCCCTCCCATTCCCTAACCCCACCCACCATAACCCCCCTCCCACCCCCACCCCACTTAACCCCCCACCCCACCATAACCCCTCCCACCCACCATAACCCCCTCCCACCCCATAACCTCCCCTTTACCCGACCATAACCTCCCAACCCACATAACCCCTCCCACCCACCATAACCCCCCTCACCCCACCATATCCCACCCCACCCCCAGCCACAATCCCTTTAAATCCACGGGGTAATGGTACTTGCTGTGTAGTCCGCATAAATTGGTAAGTTGGGACGTACTTTTATTCCTGAACTTGGGTAGTTAATTGGTACGGTTTATTAATTGTAATTGGGGCGGTGGTTAAGGGATTTCCCGAAAATTTTATAGATAGATAATTATTTTTTTCTGGAAATTGGGATATTGGTTGATGTATTTACAGAAATTGGGTGATGGTTGACATATTTTCATTACCGAATATAAAAATATTGGTTGATATCTGTACCAATTTACACCTCAAATTTGCTTTATTATTCTATTATATACTGTATAAGAGAAGGAAGAAGTTGATGTATGGAATGTAATGGTCAGTTTCAATGGTTTTCGTTATAATTGTCAAAATAATGTTTCCAAAATGGATCTATAAATATATATATACGATCACCTGAAGATTAACCACCTTAACATAATTTTGGAGGGGGGGATGAAGTTAGGTTAGGTTAGGATAGGTTAGGTTAGGTTAGGTTAGGTTAGGTTAGGTTAGGTTAGGTTAGGTTAGGTAGGCCGAAATATATTCACAAGTATATTTTGTCAGTAGAATTCTGTGCTAATTTTTGTGTATTTATGAAGTCAAATCCACGGAACTAATATCCTGTATATCTTTAAATTGGATTCTCATTAGCATATAATTAATCTAAAAACCAAGAATCGATTAAGTGAAATATAATTTTTGGATTAGGACTCCTGTAAGGTTATTTGTTTTATCTAAAGTTCTCGGATCCTTGCATTTGAATCATCTAATGAACAGAAGTCTCATTTGGTGTGAGCCTTCGTCGTCTGGGGAGGACGAGCCGGGAGTGGAGAATAAGCGAGTCACCCCAAAACACTGCCTTAGAGGACACATTTTCTCTCGTGATCAGCTTCCGGAGAAAACGAATCCAGTCGCGTAAAATCTTTGCCGAGTACCACTGTAGACTCGAGAGGGATAACTATTGTAGACATAGATGGATAATTTATTCATTTAGATCAATTACAAGTTCATCTACAGTTAGTGAAAGTTTATAAAGTTGTGATTTTAGTTTCACTGTACCTGTGTTACTATTTTTAATATAATTAGAGATTTTATGTTTGCTTCGTTTTGTATGGAAAGGCGGATGAGGAGGAGGAACGTGCAATAATAACCTGGAGAAAAGTTTACTAAAATCCAGGTTCTTTTTTTTACGACCTGGAAGTTGTAATAACAGAACAGGTCGACTGAAGTTTAATCCTAAGGTAAAAATACGTGAGTTCTTGTCTTTATAGATTGTTGAAAGTTACTGTATGTGGAATTGACAGTTAGAATTCCTCAAAAAATCAGAGTAGTGTGTTGGTGAATACAGTAGTGTATGTTAAGTGTGTGGGTATCTGATTTTATAGTATATGAACAGTATATAAAGCAGGAGTATACTTAAGCCACCAATTGTAAAAGTATATGAGTTAAATATATATGTTATGATATAGGAAAGTTACTGTTGTATTATTATTCTTTGTACTAAATGTATTTTATTTCTCTCTTTACAGGTAAGCACAGTAAATCAGCCAATACAACAGCTTTTTGGTGAGTACAGTCTTGTCAGATACGGCATAATTTTATCTTGAAAAATATCCCGACAAAAACTTCATAAAAAAAAATTGCATTTTTAAAGTGTTGTATTTTGCTGTCCGGGATAATTATTGTGCTGTCTGGGATAATTATTGTGTTGTCAGGGCTAACTATTTTATTGTCCGGGATAATTATTTAATGTCCGGGATAATTATTTTACTGTCCGAATAATTATTTTGCTGTCCGGGATAATTATGCTGCTATCCGGGATAATTAATTACTGTCCGGGATAATTATTTCATCATCATCATCATCAACACATAACACTACACGCCACCGAGATAATATTAAGGCGAGTCTCCCCTTCCTATTGTGACTCCAACAAAAGAAACTGATATCATTTTGCTTAACAGAAAACGTACACTCAAGGTAGCCCAGTAACTCAAGTATCTGTGGTATGTCTCCTATATAAATGCTCTTATTAATACTACTACTGATACTGACGTGTGTTATGGGCTAGTTAACACCCCTGTGACTCTTAGATATTATGGTCTAAAACTGGTTGATACAAGAATGGCTAAATAGTGTTTTATTATATCTGTTTTATCAACTTTATTTGTATTTTGCTTATTATTATAGTTATGCTTGTGTGTATTGGTGTAGAGTGGGTTTAGAAGTAACAGGTTAGATATAGGTGAAGTTTTTTGTGGTTCAGTCAAATTGGCCATTTTTTTTCTTATTGTTTTTGTCAAGTTAGTGATTATTGTACATTTAATTGTTGTTGTTGTGGTTGTTGTTGTTGTTGGATGTATTAATTGTATAGTTATCGTGTATAACATTACTCAGTGGCAATCCTATTTTTTAGTATCATTATTTCAATCATTGTTTTACTTTGTGGTTAGTTAATGCCTTACCATGAATCATATAAGGAGTATGCTTTAACAATACTATACTGTGAGTCATATTGGTATATCGTTACCATTATAGCAGTGTTAGATCAAGTACAGAATATAGTGTTATTTTAATGTCAGTCATATGTCGTATATCGCAAGTAATATAAAATACACAAATCGTCGTAAAAATCAAGTAGTATTATTTAATTCCTTTCAATACAATATTAATTTTTCAGTCTCTCTCTCTCTCTCTCTCTCTCTCTCTCTCTCTCTCTCTCTCTCTCTCCTCCTATTCTTCACGTTCTTTTCCTATTTTTGGCCAAGTTCTCCTCTCTCTCTCCATCTCCCCATTCTACTTTTACTTTCCTTCCACGTCTTTCCACCTCATTCTACCTAATCTTTTCATCCCAAATTCCCCTACCCTCCCCTTCCCTTACCCTTCCCCCACCCCTTCGCCCTCCACATTGGTATGCAACGGGACATCTGGTCGAGTTGTGGGTGGTTGATCCTTCGATGTCCCCCCTGAAAAAAAGAAAATAACCTCACTCGTTTTCTTTGTTAACTTGATCTGATATTTGGTAAGCAAGATTTTCTACGTGTATGATCTTACGAAGTAGTTGATAAAGATTGAAATATTAACGATAAAACTGAGGCAAGAGACTTTTTTGGTTTGTTATATTCATAGTCTATAGAGATTAAGTGATGTAAACAGTGGAATCCTTATCAGAACTAGTTTATGTACTGACAAATAGATGGTACCTTGTATCTTTAACCTCGTGTGTGTGTGTGGGAGGGGGGAGTCACACAAGAGACGCCAGGGCTCACGTGTCTAGACTTGTAAGTATTTGGGTTTCGAGATGTTTTTGAGTGTGGGGTTCGCCGATTGTCATTCCTGCCATGTGTTATTGGAAGTAAAACGAGATTATTGTGTGTCGTGTTGTGGGTTCTTGTGTACGATAGAGGACCATTGACACTTAATGATGGATATATTTTGGATAGTCCTTTATTTGTGTGCCTTGAGTTAATAGTTATTGGATTTCATTTATGATTTTGTTGCTCTTAATTCAGTTTTTTTTTTGTCCCTCTTATTTCAGATTTTGTTCCCTCTTGTTTCAGATATTGTTCATCTTACTTCAGATTTTTGTCCCTCTTACTTCAGATTTTGTTCCCTCTCGTTTCAGATGTTTGTCCCTCCCTCTTCAGATTTTTGCCCCTCTTCAGATTTTGTATACGTCTTCAGATTTTGTGTTTACCTGTAGACTTGTGTTCTTCTGTTTATATACACTACATACCTGGTTATATTTATTCCCTTTACTTCAGCACAGTAGCCAAACTCCGAGGCTAAATTCTCATGACGACAACCCGCCACGTCAGCAGTTGTTGAAGTTTCTCTTGGAAGTTGTGAAAAATACCTACCGCTACCTTCTCCTCCATCCTTCTCCTCCTTCCTTCTTCTCCCTCCTCCGTTTTTTCCTTTTCCTTCTTCTTCCTCCACCTACTTCTCTTCCTCCTCCCTCCTGCTCCTCCTTCTTCCTGCTCCCCCTTTCTTCCTGTTCCTTTCCCCCCCCCCTGCTTTTTTTCCTCTTTTTTTCTAACCTACCTACCTCCTCCTTTTCCCTTCTGTCTTCCTTGTATCTCTCCTTCGTTCTGTTTCTTATACCCACTTTCCTCCTCCTTTCTTCTCTTGTTCCTCCTCATCCACCTTACCTGTCTTCCTCCTCTTCTCTTTGACTCTCCTTTCTTCCTCTTACTTCTCTCCCTTCCTTCCTCTGCCTCCTCCTACCTGTACCTTAATATCTTCCTTCTCCTTTACCTCTTATTTCAACTCTTCCTCTTCTTCACCTCCTCTCCCTCCTCCAACTCTTCCTCCTCCTCCGTTCCTTCACGTCTTCCTCCAATCTCTTCTTATTGTTGTTGACACTTGTTTGTTTTTTCGCTGTGTGTGTGTGTGTGTGTGTGTGTGTGTGTGTGTGTGTGTGTGTGTGTGTGTCGGTCGTGTGAGGGAATGTCATGTGAGAGGTGTCGGGTGTGGGTGGTCAGATAAGGTGATGGATGCTGCCAGTGGCCACCTCCAATAGTTTGCCCGTCAACTGTGTATCTACGGAGCAGGCGGCCACCACACGATGGCCACCCACCACACACACGTGCTAGCCTATGTTGTGTTGTGGATATTAATAGGTTATATTGTATCTATCTATCTATCTATCTATCTATCTATCTGTACACACACATACACACACACACACACGCACGCACAAGAAGGTAATTAGTTTACCTGTGAAATCAAATTACGTATGATCATTTGCATCTCAGTGAAGGTAATTAGGCTTATTATATGTTTTATTCTAATAGTGTCAATGGGTAATTAATAATATAGAATTTAATGTTAATTGAATGTATGTTTTTCCTCGCTCGTGAAAAAGATTACAGAAGGAAAGTAATGGTATTGGTTAGGTTAGGTTAAGTTTGGTTAGGTTATGTTAAAGTTTGGTTTGGTTTGGTTAGGTTAGGTTAAAAATATCGTTGATCTGTCATGATATTTTTCCTGATTTTCATGTTAAAATTATTGACTGATTTATTAACGTATTTGAGATAAGGTTTTCCTGACCCCCCCCCCCACCCCCATAAAGGGCTATGTATACACTGGTTAATATCTTTCCCTCCTCATTAACATATATATTAATGTGTCATGAATGTCATATTAATATTCAACTCCACAAAGGTGACATTTCATTTACATCCTAATTCTTCTTACCTGAGATTAAATATTTATGATTTGATTTTTGTCATGACTTCTTGGGGGAGTTACGATTTTTAATTTATTTTTTTAAATCTCTATATTTTGTTTCGTTCTATTTTTTGTTGCAATGGGAAATGGGGGAATAGGGTGGGTGGATGACATTAGAAATTGGGTTCCTGGATGATACCAATTTTGGGAAGGATTGGTGAAGTACAGGTAAAAAAAAAGAATCCATCTTGACAGGAGGGTTGTGGTCGACTACCCTCAGATATGATGGTTACACCTTGATTTTAAATTACACAGTATATGGAATTGGATAGATAGACTTAAGCAAAACACAATGTAAAAAAAAAGTATTCTGTGTGTGTGTGTGTGTGTGTGTTCTGTGTGTGTGTGTGTGTGTGTGTGTGTGTGTGTGTGTGTGTGTGTGTGTGTGTGTGTGTGTGTGTGTGACTCCTGCCTGCTTTGTTTACTGTCTACCAGCTGAAAGTTTCCTCCTGGAGCTTGTTGACTCATCTTGTGTTGTGTGTAGTACTGATTCTCCACCCAGCACAAAAACCTAAAGTATATATATATATTTCCTTATCAAAACATCATACAAAAGGATGGTACTGGTTTATACAGTATACTGAAAGGAAAGGTAAGGAAAGGGGGTTAATGTTTTAGTCGGAAATTGAGAGATTACGTCATGTGTTCATAGGAATGGAGGTGTTTTTTTTTTCGGGGATTCTATAACTCAGTATTAATTAATTAATTTATTTATTTATTAATAGTTTTTGTCGTATTTATTTATTTATTTATTTATAGTTTTTGTCGTATTTATTTATTTATTTATTTATTTATTTATTTATTAATAGTTTTTGTCGTATTTATTTATTTATTTATTTATTTATTTATTTATAGTTTTTGTCGTATTTATTTATTTATTTATTTATTTATTTATTTATTAATAGTTTTTGTCGTATTTTTTGTTACGGGGTGTTATTTAGTCAGAGTCATCGGGGGTTATATTTATAGATGTGGGGGGGGATGGTAGGGGTATTTTTAGTCGGGAGAGGGTGACTTGGGGTGACGTGGTGTGGTAGGTGGGGGGTTATTTGCCGTTGTTCAGTTATGTTTGTGTTGTCATCCCGAAGTTTGACACAAAGTTGGTGAATACTGCGGAAGGCGCGACGGTGTACGACTATCACAGGAGAGACATGGGGGTTTGACGGGAAAGAGAGTGAGAGACACAGACAGAGAGAAGAAAATTTAACAGGAAGAAAAGAGAGGGAAAATGGAGAGAGAGAGATGAGGTATAAGAACAGACAGACGTCGAGGAAAGAGTGACAGGAAGAAGAAAAAATAGAGAGAGCTAAAGCAAAGGGAGAGAGAGAGAGAGAGAGAGAGTCGTTAAGATTCATGGAAGAGAAAACCAAATGCAAAAGTACCTATGGCTGCTCGTGCACCAGCCGTGACAGAACGCCACTGTGGGTAAGGGACGGGAGAACGTTCGTCTGGCGTAGTTCCCTCATAAACTTGGCGTGGGAGTTGGGAGAAATGCCAGGCGAGGCTGTTTGCTCATGCTGGCGTTGTCGAACGCTCATTTCGTTCCTCATCATATTCTTCGTCTCTATATATGTAAAACTAATATTTTTTAGATACAATAAAAAGGTACATCGTTATGGACTCGTTCAACGGAGCTGCTTCATAAAGTTCGTCTTTAAAGACTCGTTTAACAGAACTGCTTCATAACATAAGCACTTCCATTACTGAGTCGTTCAGCAGAGGTGCTTCATAAACTCTTTCATTAAGGAGTCGTTCAAGAGAAGTGCTTCATTGTGGACTCACCTAACAGGACTACACCTGTTATGGACTCTTCCAGGCCCAGGTGCTCCATAAAACTGCTTCATGACGGGACTCGTTCAACAACGGAGCTGCTTCATAAACCGCTTCATTGCAGAGCCGAAAGTTGAGAGCAGCGTGATGTTGTGGTTATCTATATCATCGTGATGTTGTGGAGGTTATCTTCATCCTTAGTTCCGGGTTATAGTGTACTGGGAACTCGTCTCTTAAATCCATTACCATTAAGTGTCCTCGCCATTGTTGACGATCGGCCCCTCTATAACCTGACTAAATGGAAGCTCTGGGATTGGATTTCAAACTGCGGGGAGCACCGAGTCTATTTGGTTCGTCATCGGATTAGGATTGGATTTTGCACAGTTAAATGGGATTATGAAACGTACAGATTGGTTGCTTCGAGGTGCGTGAGGCGTTTGGTTGGGTGGGTGGGGGTTGGTTGGTTGAGGAATAAAGGGACTTGGTGGGTGAGGTATTGGTATTCTTGGTTGGTTGGTTGGTGAAGGTAGTGGTTAGATATAGTTAGGTTGTCGAGTTATTTAAAGATAGTGAAGATTGGGTATTGTGGTTTGGTTAGGTTAGTTTTTGAGGTTAATTATGATAGTTAATGAGCAAACGAGCAGAGACTGGTTAAAATTACAGCGAATCACCATCGCCCTATTAACCATATTCCTATTTTATACCTTTTATACCTCCTCCTCACTCCTCCTCCTCCTCACTCCTCTATCAATCAAGGTGTGAAGGAAAAGAACCCACATTGGCTCCCTCACCTTTCATCTTGGTGGTAAATATTCATGAGATGTAGAAGTCATTAAGGCTGTTAGGTGGTGAGAGAACAGGAGGCTGGCATCTGTAATGGATTCCAAATTAACCATTTTTACCTGCTGGGAATTCTATGAAGAGAGAGATTGGGTTTTTATTATTTTTTTTTAGGGGGGGGGGAGGGGTAGATTTATTTTTAATTCTCGTGATATTTGATTATTATTGATTATTATTTATTATTATTATTATTATTATTATTATTATTATTATTATTATTATTATTATTTATTTTTTATTTTGTCTGCTTTTTCATTATTTTATTTCATTTTCGTCTTTTTTGTTCCTTTTCTTTCTTTTTCCTCTTTTCCTTCGGTCTCGTATGCGTCCGTTTCTCCCGCCATTCTCTCTCATGTTATTGCTGGGTTTTTTTATTACCTACCTGTTAATTTTACTCCATTCACTCTAATTATCACCTGTCAATTCATTACCTGTCACCTGTCTATCAACTTCTTAACTTATTCTATTATATTCTATCGTTTATCTGTCAGTGTTATCTGTTACACTAATTATTACCTCTTGTCTATTATTCTGTTTATCGATCTTTCTACATAACCATTGTCTTGTGAAGCCCTGATGTTGAGATCATGTGAAGCCTACTATGTTGGGATCTTGTGGAAGCCTCCTATGTTGGGATCTTGTGGAAGCCTCCTATGTTGAGATCGAGTGAAGCCTCTGATGTTGAGATCAAGTGAAGCCTCCTATGTTGAGGTCAAGTGAAGCCTCCTATGTTGAGATCTTGTGAAGCCTGCCGAGTGGGTTTATTCTGCATAGCTAAAGCGAATCCAATTTCACATTCCTCTGTGAGCACGAACAGCAGGTGGGGGGGGCATTCCTGCCCTCTGTAATATGTTTGTTTCTCTCTCTCTCTCTCTCTCTGCAGTGTGTCTGTCTGTCTCAGTGTTCATCCGTCTATACCGTCTCTTAGTCCGTCCGTCTATCTGTCCGTGTCTCTGTCCGTATATGAGCAAGATTAATCACAATATTTACAGCGTGGAGTAATACAGAGTTTCTAGGCTTCTGTGTAGTCACCTTTGGCTTACCTGATTACCTGTTCAAGCTGTGTGATTGAGTTTTTGAGGCGGCGGGAGGTGGGGCGAGTGTTTGACCTGTTTTCACACAATCCTAACCTAACCTAACCTAACCTAACCTAACCTATTTTCGTACAAGTCCCACATTATTGTTGGCCATTGGCAGTGATGAACAATTACTCGGGCAGTTAAGGTTGACTCGAGCAATTAATTACCTTTGACTAGCACGAATGATGAACAGTGATTCGTAAGCTTAATTGATATTGTCTCATGCAGTCGGTTAATTAACGCAATCCCCTAATCACTTAATTATACCGTGTCTGCATTCGATTTTTTTTTATCTTTGGAATTTAAAGTTGAGTTTGACGATTGACTTGGTATACGGGACAGGTAAGGTAATTAGTATGGAAAGATTAAGTGAGTGTCATTAAGATGGTCATTTAACCTACTATTAATGTTAAATGCCTTGTTTTACCTTTGATAATTAGATATATACAATGAAGAGTACAGATTTTGGTTCTTACAGTACAGTTACAGGGATAGATCTGCCTCTCTCTCTCCACATATTTTAGCAAGATGAGAAAAATGTATTTACACTCGAGCTCCTTCTCATGTTAGTAAATATTATGATGGGTAGCGTCTCCTTGCAGCTTGTTAAACGGTGAAGGGGGTAAATATTTGGCTTGAGAGCGCCCTTTCTCGAACCCCTGGTACACACTGAAATGGGGAAGGGAATGTATTACAGTGTGTGTGTGTGTGTGTTTGTGTGTGTGTGTGTGTGTGTGGGATGAGGTGGGTGGGGATTGTAAACGCAAAGGAAGAAATAAATGTTTTAAGGTGAGAGAGAGAGAGAGAGAGAGAGAGAGAGAGAGAGAGATAATAATAGTGATATACGTGTGACCTTATCTTTAAATTCCTATTAAAAAAATAAACAGATTCGGTATAAATATAAATAAAACTTAGGAAAATACAAATAGAATAATAAGCTACAGTAGTTTATTAAGGCTTTACTACAGTTACCTACAGTATAATTACAGCCTGATGTATAGTGTTCAGTATACTGCCAATTGACACACTGGACAGAAGATTCACACCTGTATGGTAATTAGCAAGCCTACCTGTCCTCACAGAGACGTGTACGTGTCTAACTCCATGTGACAATTATATTAATGGTCACTGTACGACGACGCTGATTGACGTAGTAACTGTACACACCTGAGATGAGGAGAAAATACCTGTTGTTTTGGTTATTTGGTCAGGTTGAAGTATATTGCCTTAGGTTAGGTTAGGTTGGTTAGGTTTGGTGTAGTATAGTGTAGTTGCGTAGGTAATGGGGAAAATAGATTTGATTAGGTAAAATTGGATATGAATCGTTTTGACTGGAATAAATGGAACCCTTTTGTGTTTTAGTACAATTGACGAACCATACAAGTGCCACGACCTGTTGTACCCGCCAGAGTGCCAGGGACTATGGGGGTGGGGGGGCGGCTGTCACTCGGGTAGGAGAGGAGTCACTGTAGGGGCCTGTCACTCGTGTAGGAGAGGGGGGGTGGCTCGTCACTGCAGTAGGGAGGGGGGGGGGTGGCACTTCACTATATCTGTTTGAGGACAAAATTGGTTATATTAATCTGACAGCACGTCTCTAAGGGTGGTGGGGCATTAATCCGACGGTTGAAGGAGCATCACTTAATCTATGAATTTAATCCCGGGTTTATGAAGATTCACTCGTAATATATATTTTTTTTCCTTGAGGCTGAAGTTAAGAAATTGTATCGAGTAACGGTAGAGTCTCAGTTCTATTCTGACGCCATTTTGGGAGTAATATCGTGTCTTAGTTAATTTTAGCGGGTTAGAGGCGTTCCCACATCACCGATTAGGAAGAAAGATTTACAGTACGAACCTTTGGAGAATCTGGTTAGGTTAGGTTAGGTTATATCACACCTCATCAGCTGTGAGGGAGAGAGGCGGCCCTTCTGAATCCTTTATGTTATTATTATAGCGTTTAAACCCGTCTTATGATGAGGGTAATATTTAACACACACACACACACACACACACACACACACACACACACACTTAAAATCTATATCCTCATAATGCCGTGCGAAAGTTTAGGATGGGATGACTGGCAGTTCTCGGGGGTCATTATCTGCAGCCTGGCGGACGTTAGACGATTTGTTTTTTAATCTCCCTCCCCCCATCCCTTAAATGTAACCCCTTAGTATTGTCCACCCCCCTCCCACAACCCCCATCAAAACCACAATAGAGAGAGAGAGAGAGAGAGAGAGAGAGAGAGAGAGAGAGAGGCTAGGGGGGTGTGGTGAGACATCGAGAAGTCTCATTAGGGAGTGGAGTAAGGCGTGGCTCACCAGACACTGCTGTTGGGAGCTGGTGCACCGCCAACCACAACACTCCCTCCCTCACTCACTTACCTAACCTAACCTAACCTAACCTAACCTCACCTCTTTCCCAGTACCCATTCCACTGAAGCTCATATTTCATTTTCTTTTCCTATTCTCTTCTATCCTTCTTCTTTATTGTCCTATTCCTTCTCCTCCTCGAGTGAGTGAGACTACTCGTCGTGTCTCTGCTAGTACTCACAGTCCGTCTCTCACACAAACATTCAGACGCTATTGCCCATGGTGACTCTTGGCCCATCCTCCAGATAGCTTTGTTTGTCTGTCTGTCTTTTTGTGTCTGACGGAGAGAGAATGTGTGTGTGTGTGTGTGTGTGTGTGTGTGTGTGTGTGTGTGTGTGTGTGTGTGTGTGTGTGTGTGTGTGTGTGTGTGTGTGTGTGTGTGTGTGTGTGTGTGTAAACCACTACTGCTAACCTCCCGTGAATTAAGTGAGGAGAGATGAATCCTTTTGAGGGACCAGAGGGTAAAAAAGGTAAGTGAGATGATGAGGTAATGACCATCCTCCTTCCTTCCTCCCCAACCACCTCCGCCACCCCTCCCTACCCTCCTTCCTCCTCCTCCTCAATCCCTCCTGCCACCCTCCCACCTCCGCCACCTCCCACCTCCGCCACCTCCTCCTTCCCACCTCCAAAAAAAAATAAAGACAAGTTTTTTTAAGGCGAGAGATGAAAGGGCTGTAGCCATAAGGAGAAACTATGCTATAATATGAAGATTCAGTGGGATCATCACACAAGTTACGTTAATAAAACTCAATGAGAAATGTTCCCGGAGACTTTGTAAATTACCTTTAGATTTAATTACCTATAAAGTTTGTTAGTTATTGTAGTTTCAGGATTTTGTTTTTGTATGTTTAGTGTGATCTGTGTACACTTAATAATGATTAGTGAGTTAGGATTAGATTAGGTTAGGTTAGGTTAGGTTAGGTTAGGTTAGGGTCTGTTATAGGATTAGATCCTATTAGAACTAAGGTCTACTGGCACTAGGGTCTGTTAGGACTGAGGCTTATATCGAATGATGTCCATCAATGTTTACTTATAATCTCAACCAATCAGAAGGTCAGCTAACATATATAAAATTAAACAATTAGCTAACACCTAAGAAACCAAGAGATGGTGGAGCTAAAAGTCTAATAAATGTACAGATAGTGATAATTATTTCTATACTTAACCGTGAATTTGATTTGTATTTCTAAATCATTGAAATTATCAGTAAATAAACATACACCAGGTGAAGTATTGCTCTTAAAAGAATCCTCCCTCCCCAGGTATCCAATTAGTGTAGCTCCCCGCGGCCATCACCTGCCATTAATTATCCCTCGATGATTGCTCACAGGGAGATGAATTTTTGGGTTAGGTTAGGTTTGGTAATGTGTGTAATGACCATGGCGTGTTATTTTTACTTTTTTTTCAGTAGTACAGTATTATTATTGTTGTGATTATTATTATTATTATTATTATTATCATTATTATTATTATTATTATTATTATTATTATTATTATTATTATTATTATTGTCATTATTATTATTATTATTATTATTATCATTATTATTATTATTATTATTATTATTATTATTATTATTATTATTATTATTATTATTATTATTGTTATTATTATTATTATTATTGTTATTACCATTGTTATTGTTATTGTTATTATTATTGTTATTATTATTGTTATTATTATGAAAAGTTATCATTATTGTTGTTATATCATTCATTCTTTGTTAACCTTATATTATAAAAAATATTATTTCTCTCCTTTTGACGTTTAACCATTTGAGGACGAAAGGGTTAAATAATAGTTCTCAAAGGGTTAAATAATAGTCTTCAAAAAGGGTTATATGCTCGTGCTCAAAGGGTTAATGAAGGCATAGTAATTTAGCTCCATAGCATCACATTAAGTAGTAATGACGCTTTAACCCCCAATTTTGTTCTTGTATAAACTACGTAGTGCATCATTAAACAACTAACTAGTATTTAGTGTACGTTAAAAGTTCCATATAATTAGTTGTCGACAGCAATGAAGTAATTATGTGTGTTAATTATGAACCGATTACCTTGACTGACCCGGAATTATAAACAAAAGGTGTGATTTGTAATTGGGGTTTGAGTTTTGGTTTGTTTCTCTCTCTCGTGTGTGTCTGGCGCGGTGCACTATTTACGCCAGTGCACCAGCTGGGACATGGCTAGGGTGACAGCATACAGGTGGTGCGGGAGGTGGTTGAAGGGGTGAGCTGTAGCATTAGGAATGTCCTCTCTTTTGGTAATGTCTTTCTCCACTGCAAAAAAGTTGTCGAGTCCTGTGGGTGATTTAATTTGTGTCTAGTTTTGGGCTTTGTTGCTGTTGTCAGTGATGGCAGATGTGTGGAGTCAGGTATATCTGATGGGCGTGACGGTAGCAGGTGTGTGTGGAGTCAATTATATCTGATGGGCGTGACGGTAGCAGGTGTGTGTGGAGTCAGGTATATCTGGCGGGCGTGACGGTGGCTCGGAGATGATACAGCTACTGACTGTAAGAGGAAGAGGAAGTCCGGTATTTAAAAAAGTAAAAAAGTCAAGTCGTCGGGTCGTTGGCCAAGGTAAACGATGACGGTATGAGTGGGACCAAATGGTGGTGCCCTTGTTCTCCCTCCCTCCCTCACCACCTCCCGTTTTCTACACCTCCTCCCATTTTCTAGTTGGCTTCTTGCGACAGTTAACATGAAGACTCTTGACCTGTTGGTGCTCCAGTGTGGGGGGAAAGTGGTGGATTACCGGGACCAGCTGAGGGAGGGACTGGGCCGTGTGCTGTCGGGTCCTCCTCCTCCTCCTGCCCTCCAAGGTCCTGAAGGACTTGGTGCCCGCCCGCGTGATACCCCTGCCAGGCCCCAGCACCAAGCTCGTGGTGCGTTGCGTGTCACTGGTGACAACGCCGTGCGTAAGATAATTCGTAGTGCTTCTCGTAACACAGAGTTAAATGTGTCTCAAAGTGACGCCACACGTGGTGGGTCGTTCCGTGACATGGGACGCAGTGGTGGTGCGTTTCATGCCCCAAGAAATTATCATAGGGGTACGTTCGGTGATTCAGGTGGCAGCGTCCATCACGACAGAGGGCGTCGAGTGGTGTATGAAGAAACGGTAGAGGCTCAGGCGTGTTACTGGAGGAACGAGAGGAAACCAGAACGTCAGATCTTGAGACGAAGCAAATCTTTGAAGGAATTTCCTTGCCAGTACAGCTTTGAAGAGGCCTTGGCGGGTCCTAAGGACGAGGCAGTGGGTCGCAGTGGGTGGCCACATGATCGCAGGGTGGAGGGCGAGCCCTGTCGACTACCATACTCCCAGTCCCTGCAGGACGAGTTGTACGATGTTGACATGCAGCCAAGTCGCGGCACACAGACCCACACTCCTGTGGCGCCCATGGCCGCACACCACCCGCAGGAATCTCGCCACCCGCAGGAGTCTCGCCACCCGCAGGAGTCTCGCCACCCGCAGGAGTCTCGCCACAGATACAGGGCCGCAGGGACACAAGCAGCGTATCACCCTCAAGCAGACTACCGGCAGAAAACTTGTCATCCAGACATATGCTATCCCTTCACCGACGTCCCTCACGCAGGCTATCCTCTGTCGCCTCAGGCTAGACAGTACCATGCCGTGGGGTATCCTCCTGTGCCGCCTGCCTACCCTACGAGAATATCTGGTTCACAAGAGGTTGGACCTCTTCACTCCCGCAGTGTGTGGGACATACCGGGTGAGAGTCACCACATGTGGGGAGTGCCACTCGGTGACGCTTACCGACAACACGTGCACGAAGAAATGGCTACGCGCTTCCATATGGGTCGCTGGGCAACAGTTGACGTGCTAGAGGACCCTCTGGGCAGCAGCGACAATGTTCTCGGGGTGCGGAGTGCTGGGTATGGATACCCCCAGGGCCACCAGCAGCTGCACAGCCTGCGGCTTGAGGACGAGAAGTGGCGGGCGCGCGTGAAGAGTACGTCGGACCCCAACATCCCCTTGAATGTGACCGACGGAGAGCCCCAGGCGGAAGAATCCAATAACAGCGACGACCCGGCTGGGGCCGAGAGCGCCGCACCACCCACATGCAACAAACGCACTCAGCTCTACTTTGTGCTGAAGCAACCAATCACAGCCACTAGAGGGCAGGCTAGTGGCGATTATCAGATGGAGGAGGAGGAATACAGCGAGTCTGACGAGAGCTCCACCGAGGAGAAATTTTCTTCGGGCAGACAAACACCATTAGGATATGCTCCAGCGGCCCCGTCGACGACAGTCTCCACACCACTACCCAGCCACGAGTGGCCCCGCGAGCCCTCCCTGTCCAGCTCCTCCACCCCGAGTCTGGTGGACGCCGCCACACAGACACCTTACCCACCCTCCAGGCCCTCAGCTCCTGCTCCTGCTTCTGTAGTGTCCTCAGCTACCTTAGCGACCCATGTACCCTCCTTGGTTCCCCCACCATCTTCAGCATCCTACGGCTCTCCTTCTGCGTCCATGTCCCAGGTGTCCTCCTGTAGCACACTGCCCATGGCGCTCCCGATTGTTGGGGAGCGCGGCGGGGGGCGTGGCGGGGGTGGAGGAGGTGCAGGTAGAGGCCAGGTAACCCCCGGGGAGGGCTGGGGTAAGAAGCAGCGGCCGGAGCGGCGGTGCACGTGCCGGAAGGTGAGACTGGGCCGTCCTTCCCTTCCCTGGGGACCAGTGAGGCGCGCGGCGTGACCCGCTCTCCTTACTGACCCGTAATGACACTCTCACAAACTACACACTCGCCCTGCTAATAGCCTCGTCCGCCTTTGTTGCACTTCTTTTATTGGGTTGTCCTGGTCCGTCTTCCATCTTTTAACATGAATTTTTTACTCACCATCTTCTGTGTTGTTCCTCTGTTTAGTCCTAGTAAGTGGCGGGGTCTTAGAAGCTACTCCTGCTGCTGCTGCTGCTGCTGCTGCTGCTGCTGCTGCTGCTGCTGCTGCTGCTCAACGCCGTGTTTGCCTGTCTGTGTTATTTCACCGCCTCGGCCTTTTATTAACATTTGTCTGAAATTTACGGTAGGTTTCATGGGGTAATTTGCCCCCCCCCCTCCCAACGCCTCCCTTGTGTACGATAGCGACTTATTACCTGGTGTTTGTTATTCTTATTATGTCCTTCCCTATATGGCCTCTGTAGTTATATTATTAATGTGGTCATATTACTCACAGGCTTGCATTACTCGTATTATATTTTCGTTTACTGCTCCTACTCATATTACTCACACTGGTAATACTTACATTCCTCTTGTGACAGTATACCTCCTTCGCTCCCTCCCATCCCCCTAAGTCGTCTCGCTAAATTCCTCCAAAGTTTCGGATTCCCAGAAGTTCGCAAGTTTCCTTTTTATTTAATTTTTTTTTGCTTCTCGTAACTGACGATAAAAAAATAAACGCATATAACTGCCTCCCTTAAGCTACATAGTAACTCAAATGTCATCCAAATTACGCTGAGACTCTACATGAGCTAGTTAGTGAATATTCTACAAAAAATTTAACTTTAATTTATATTTATTTCATTATTGCTTGTGTTACTGTAGTCATGTGCCTCGTTACCAATGGTGTGTGTTGTAAGGAGCACATTCGTGGGTGCTTCTCGTTTATGCTTTTATATGGCAAAGCTGAATGTGACATGCAAGGCAGGGAGGAGGAGAGGCATGGAGGGGGAGGAACAGGGAAGGGGAAGAGACAATAAGAAGGGGAGACAGGGAGGGAGAGTGTCAGGGAGAAGGGAGGGGGGGAGAGGAGGAGGACGGTCACAGGAATTTTGCTGACTCATCATAACACTACATCACAATACACCGCCTGTAAAAGACATTGTAAGTCGGGCTAAGAGCGTGTCCGTGTGTATGTCTAGTGTTAGTTTTGTCTTGGTAAACGTCCTTAGAGAATTTTTAATGGTTTGAAGTACAGTAATAGGTTAAAAATATCAACTTTACAAGGACTGACCCAAAATTGGTATAGTGTCTGTCTGTGTTGATGTATAAACAATGTCAATGTACCGAGATGAATTATTAACTATGAGTACATTATACAGGTATATATTTTAAAGTTTATGTACGTTTGAGAATTTTACAGGTAGTAGGGTGTAGGGGGGTGGGTGGGGTGGCGAGGTAGTGGCGTGGGTGGGGTGTCGAGGTAGTGGAGTATGGGGTGGCGAAGCAGTGGGAGGCTGTGGGTGGTGTATGGGGGGTGGGGGTGGGCGAGACATGGGGAGGCTGTGTTAGTGGAGGTATGGGCGGGTTGGTAGTGGGTGTAAACATTGAAATAGTGGGGCGTGGGCGGTTAGATACTGGGGTTTGGGCGGCGAGGCTGTATGGTTTGGGCGGCGAGGTAGTAATATTTGTGTAAACAGGGAGTATGGGCGGAGATTGAGGCCGGGGTGCGGGCGGCGAGACAGTGGGTGGGCGGGTGGCCCTTAGGTTTATATCCAGGTAGCGTCAAGGTTTAGTGTGTCCTAGAGGTTTTATTTAACATTTCCTGGGTTTAATCTCGTCGCTCCGGCCAGTCTCAGTTTTATGCGGGGTCCGGTACCTTCATTCGACCCTGTGTTACCTCGCTATGTGTGTTGTGCCGAGATTTACACACACACACACACACACACACACACACACACACACACTAACTTAAATTATCACTTGTTTCTAAATGGTAAATCTCTTCCAAAATTCATAACTTGTGTGGTGTGAACATTCGATTCCACGAGGAGTTTTCGTTCAGATTCATAGGTAAAAATAGGTGTTATTATGGTTGTGTTGTTATTGGTAAGTTATTTATGTTCTATGTTTATTATTATTATTATTATTATTATTATTATTATTATTATTATTATTATTATTATTATTAGTGGTGATGGTGGATATACAGTATACATATAAAACATTGTCATGGCTTCCAATGAAATAAAAGTGACATTTGATTGTATGATTTATTACATTTATTCTCTGCGTCACCCGTACTACATAACCTGGCGTGGGTGATGGCCACGCCTAGGGGAATGGAGGGCGTGGGAGAGGAGGGGGGGTGGGGAGGGTTGGGAGTTGAGGTAGGAAGGGATGGGAGTGGTTGAGTGCGAATGGGATAGAGGAGAGGAGGTATGAGTTAGGATGGAAGAGGAGAAAAGAATGGGGAAGGGTCAAGGAATGGTGAGGAAGGTGTGAGAGGATAGGAGGGGTGGGTGGGATCTAGGAGGAGAGGGAATTGGAATGAGTGGGAGACAAATGGTCCAGGTGAGTGGGAGGGTGAGTTTGTACTAGGGAGAGGGGCCCGGGTGAGTGGGAGGGAGATTAAGTTAGGGTGGATAGTGAGTGGGAGGGAGAGTCTGTACTAGTTGGAAGAGGAGAAGGAGACGGGGAGGGGGGTTGGGAGTGAGTGGGAGGGGAGATTAGGTAAGGGGGGAGTGGCCCATTGAGCCAGTGTGGCCATAAAGGTGATGTGGTGGGAGAGGACCTCTGCTCTCCCTCCCTGCCTGCTGCTACCACCTCCCTCTCCCCTTCTTCGTTTTACTCTCCTTCCTTCCTTCCTTCCTTCCTTCCTTCTTTCTCCTTTTCTGTTCCCTCCCTCCCTTCTTCCCCTCATCATTACTCTACCCTTCTTCCTCTTCCTCTCTCTCATTGCCCACTTCAAGTTTCCATTCTTTCTCCTTCCCTCTTCCTTTTCTTTTTCCGTGTATCTCCCCTCCCTTGATCCTTTTACTTTTATCTCTTCCTTTTCTCTTCCCTCATCCTCTATCTTTTCTTTGTTTCCCTCTATGTCTCTCCTCCGCACTCCTTTTCTCTAGCGTCATCCTTCCTCCCTCCATACCACCCCTATTCCGTCCACACACACACACACACACACACACACACACACACACACACACACACACACACACACACACACACACAATAAACCCATTAGGTTTTATTTGTCTTCGTGAATTTTGATTTGTTAAATGGCCCATATGTTGGTTTATGATTGGACAAATTCCGAGTAAAAAAAAAGTTAAACCCAGATGTTGAATTATATATAAACCTGTAATGATTATATAACATTATAAGACAACCATTATATAACGGTAATATATATATTTTTAATACTTTTATATAGTTTAAATTAGTAGCCTTAAAATATACAGTTGATGCAGCCCCGCAAAAGTATAATAGTATTTTTTTTTATCACGGTCGTGGGATAGCAAATTGAACCTTATCCGTCCGTATCTGTCAGTCTATCAGTCTGTCCTGTCCAAGATGAGGTGTTTTCCGTGCGATGAATTGAGTTTGTCTCTGACGATCACCGCGAAACTTTATTCAGATAGATGTAAAAGACCCTGTTGATATTTAGGTCAAAGGTCAAGGTCACCTGTACTAACCATAGGGCGTGGAGGGGGTGTTGGATTTGGTGGGGGGGAGAGGGAAGGAGGTGTGAGGGAGGAGGATGTGTAGGAAAGGGGGAGTGATGGGGAAGGGGGAAGGGGGAAGGGGGGTGTTACATAAACTGGTACATACACAGGTATTTTTGATTATGTACCCGTTAATTAGTCACCTGACAGTCGATTCTTTACGCAGGTGAGAACAGCTGGTCAGTGTAATAATGATGATAATTATAATAATAATAATAATAATAATAATAATAATAATAATAATAATAATAATAATAATAATAATAATAATGATAATAATAATAATAAAAGATAATTAGAATGGTAAATCGCTACATAAAAACCCAACGAGACTTACTGTAGAAAATCAACCTCATAATACACGTTAGGCACTGTAGGAATGGCACCCAGGAATGGCACTCTGGAACCTTCCTTAATGTTGGCACTGGTAAAAAATGTCACTATGAGGTTGTTGCTCCCTCTGTGTGTGTGTGTGTGTGTGTGTGTGTGTTTGTGTGTGTGTGTGTGTGGTTATACAGTCAGCCTCTAGGGGGGTAAGCAGGTGTATACAGTTATACAAGGTGGATGAACAGGTGTATGCAGTTATACAAGGAGGATGAACAGGTGTATACAGCTATACAGGTGAGGATGAACAGGTGTAGTCATCAATAAAGGGAGATGTTAAGGGGGGGGGGGCAGGGAGAGTATTTGGGTCGGCCTCACCTGAACTTGTGCGCCTAACTTAAAGGTGAACAGCATCGGTGGCTCGTCTGATCCACTTGTGCTGCTCTTGCTGTACCGTTGCTGTACCGTTCCTTCTGCTGTTACTGTTGTGGAGGTTACTGTTTGTCTACTCCGTTGTACTTTTGTTTCTGTTGGTTACCTGTTTTGTTCTGTTGGTACTGTTGGTTCATTGTATTGTACTTCTGTTTCTGTTTGTCACCTGTTTTGTACTGTTGCTTCTGTTGGTTCACTGCTGTGGTCAGTGCTGTGGCGTTACTGTCCCGTTGACTAGTTGTACTGTTGCTGTTAAACGCTTCTCTGTTACTTAGTGTATAACGAGGTATAGTCCCTGTTGTACGTATGTATGTAAAGTATGTATGTATGTATGTATATATGTATGTATGTATGTATGTATGTATGTATGTGTTAGGAAGTAGGTGAGAACAGGTTTTGTTTACTTATTAATCACCTGAGGGAGAAATATTTGTCTACATTACCTCACCTCTCTCACCTGATCTCTCTCACCTCACCTGTCTCACCTGATCTCTCTCACCTCACCTGTCTCACCTGATCTCTCTCACCTCACCTGTCTCACCTGATCTCTCACCTAATCATCTTGGTATTTTGTTTCTGTTGCTTCGAATTTTCCTTCTGTGTTTTTCTTTGGATAATTAATTTAAGGTTAAAACTGAAGTCTGGTTTAATGATTTGGGATGTGGATGGTGAGTGGTGATAATTAAAACAGTTTATTGTAAAACGGGGTAAATTGGGTTTAATTAAGTTTGTTTTACTGTGTTTGGTTAGCCCAGTGACTGACAGTCTTTATGGATATGACTGATGGATGTTCAAATGTAGGTTAGGAGTGCCAGCGATTTGATCTTTGTTTTGCCCCCATGCATAGGTCTAGTTTCCATGCATAGGTCTAGTCTTCATGCATAGGTCTAGTCTCCATGTGTAGGTCTAGTTTCCATGTATAGGTCTGGTCTCCATGCATAGGTCCAGTTCCCATTCATAGCTCCAACTTCTATGCGTATATTCGTCCTCCATGCGTAGACCCATATACCACCATGCGTATGTGCGTATATAAAATGAAATTGACGCATTCTGAAATAAATTAAAAGCCCTGATAATTATGTACACGTGTATGGTGATGAGTTGCAGAATGGTCTCAAGAACACTGGTTGGTATTCAGGCAGTCGGTGGAGTCGGCAAGTTTTTCCAGAGAGAAGCAGGAACGTGGGGAGAGCGTGTACCAGCCAGGAATGTTAAATTTCTGTTTCCCGTGTGTTGAATTGTTTTGGACTTTTAATGTTTAAATGTTTACGGTCTTGTGGATTGTTTGGGACTTTTGAGTGTTAGTTTGTGTTTATCGACTAATTTTTTTACTTTTTTGGACTTAATTAATGTATGATGTTTTGTTTTTTAACTTGAGTGTTTAATTTGGGTTTTTTTCTTGATGTGTAATTTTTATATTTAATGTTAGAATGTTAAATTTTATATTGAATGTTGTTTAGAGAGTTGTTCGTAAAGTTTCTTGGGATTTATTGTTGAATTTTGTTTTGGACTTAAATCTAAAAAGTGAGAATTTATTTTTAACTTAAAATTGGTAACACTTGAGTGAAAACGTTTGATTTAATACATGTATGTATGTATGTATGTATGTATGTAGGTATGTATGTATGTATTTATGTATGTATTATATGTAGTTCATTACTTGTTAATTATGTTATTAAATAGCTTAGTCATAATTGTAATTGAGAAGTAATTATATAAAGTGCCAGATTTTTTTTTCACCAGATGTGATTCAACATTATTATTTAACTAAAATATTTTCAGTTTATATTATTATATTTACTGTTGTAATTTATGATAGCTTCTGGCGTATGACATACAGGTGTTTTTAGTTAATTATTATTACCATTAGTGATATATATTCTGTACTACTAGAGGAATTGAACTCCGAGAACCTAACCTAACCTAACCTAACCTTACCTTACCTTACCTTACCTTACCTTACCTTACCTTACCTTACCTAACCTTACCTTACCTTACCTTACCTTACCTTACCTTACCATACCTTACCTTACCTTACCATACCTTACCTTACCTTACCTTACCTTACCTTACCTTACCTAACCACGTATCTCTTTACCCCACAGGTATATTAGGTGGCTGATTGGGGGATTGGGCATGTGCGTAAATTAGATCACCTGATTGGATGATATGATTAGGCAATACTGGATCACCTGATTGGTGTATGGGGTGTAGTGACTATATTTGATGATCTGATTGGAGAGAGAGAGAGAGAGAGAGAGAGAGTTAAAGACAGACAGACAGAGAGCGGGAAGTAAACAGCCAGAAAGAAAGACAAAAAGGGAGGAAAAGAGAGAAAGGAGGGAGATTAATGAAAATAGAGGGAGACAGGGGACAGACAGGGAGACAGGGGACAGACAGGGAGACAGACAGACACAGACAGCCCCTAGAGAGAATGACAGGAGAGAAGAACTTTGTATTGGCTTCAATAAACTAGTAAACATCTCTAATGGGGGGGCGGGGGGTTGAGGAAGGTAGTGGGAGAGGAGAGGGGGGGAAGGAGGAGGGAGGTGATGGTTGATGGTAGGTGGTGGAGGGATGGGATAGGGAAGGAGAGGGGGTTGAGGGAGGGGTGGTGGGGGTGAGAAAGGTGGCGACGCCTGGGTACTGCACAGAAACAGTTGCTGAAATATTGTGTTATTTTTCCGCTCCAGTTTGTGTTAAAGGAGGGGCAGTATTTTTTGTATTACTGGTGTGTGTGTGTGTGTGTGTGTGTGTGTGTGTGTGTGTGTAATGGACTGAAAGGTGTATAATAAGTTGTATGCTACTCCTGATATACAGTAGTTGTATATGAGTATAGTTTAGAGTTTGTTAGTGGGTGTGTGTGTGTGTGTCAGCGTTTGTTTGTTTGTGCGATAGATGTCGATTTGTGTGAATGTTTGTTTCGAAGCTTCATAGAGTACTTGTTTGTAGTGGGTAGAAAATTATATTATTCTCTCTCTCTCTCTCTCTCTCTCTCTCTCTCTCTCTCTCTCTCTCTCACACACACACACACAGAGGGAGAATTCGTCGTCTTGCTTCTGTTGAAATTTAATAAGTGTATGAGCAAAAGATATTGAATTAAACGAGGGCTCAGGAATGGTCCCGTGGGGGAAGTGGGGTAGATTGGAGGGAAAGAGAGGAGGAGAAATGTGGTGGAGAGAATGAATGAAGAGGGGGGATAGGTGGAAGGAGAGAGAGAGAGAGAGAGAGTGGAAGGAATATTTGCAGACATGGAACAGAAAAAATGGAAAGGGTAAATAATATTAACTAAGAAGAAGGGAAATAAGGGAGAAGAAGAGAAGATGGATGATAGACAAGGAAGAAAGGGAAGGAAATTTAGTAAATAATGACAGATACAGGAAAGTGAGAAAGATAAGTTATGATGTAAGAGGAGATGGAAAAGACAGTTAGGTGGAGTGATGATGGAAGAGGAGTAGAGAAGGATTGAATAAATTTGTGAAGAGTAGAAGAAAAGAATGAGAGGTGATGGAAGATGAGAAAATAAATAAATGGAATGAAAAAGAAGAAGGAAAGAAGGAAGAGAGAGAAGTAAACAAGGAACCACGTAGATGGTGGATGGGAAAGAAGGAAGGAGAAGAGGAGATATTAAAGGAGGAGAATGGAGGAGACGTAAGAGGAGAAATATATAAGGAAAGAGAGTAGTGAAGCGAGAGAGAGATAAGATAACTTAGTAGTAAAGGTGGGAAAGAGACAAGAGGTGATGGAGAGAGAAAATGGAGGAGAGAACAGAGAAGGGATGGAGGAGGAGGAAGAGGAGGCAGAAAAGGGATGTAGGAGGAAGAAGAGAGGGAGGAGGAGGAAATGATAGAATAAGGGAAGGGATAATAGAATGAGTAAATGAATGAGTAGGAGAAAGATGGATAAGAAAACAAATTAATAATAGAAATGAAAAAGTGGAGGAAATTTTTTTTTTACCTTAAATTGGTTTTAAGTTGAGTAAAGGATTTTGGTTTATTTTAAGTTGTTTTTTTGGTTTAGGTTTTTTGTTATTACTCTAAGGGTAATTTAAGGGTTAGGCAAACTCCCCCTTAACACCAGATACAGAATTCTCAAAGATACAACAATTTATTTTTTCTCGTAAGTGTTGAAGTGAAAACGACACGTCTTAACTAACTCATTTAAACTACAACACAAAGATGGATTCTCAGTGTCGTAAGTTAATTTTTTTTTCTCTCGTAACTTAGGGTTTGGGAACACGTCTTAACTGGGCCAATTTAAACTACGACACAAAACATGGCGGCCAAAACTGTCCCTTGACTCGAGTTTAATTAGAAGCGATTTTATTCTTTATTTCTTATTCTCTCTCTCTCTCTCTCTCTCTTCAAGCCTCCTCCGAGAGAGGCATTTACTATATACTGATGGGGTTTGTGGGGGAAAAAATGAAGAGAAAATGTCTCTTTATCAACCGAGAAGAAAGGGGGTGGGGGGAGGAGGAGGGGAGGGAGGGGAGGGGTAGGATAGGGGAGGGGGTGAGGCAGGGTTTGGGAGGGGAGGGTAGGGGAGGTGGAGGAAGAGAGAAGCAGGAGAGGGGAATATGATGGGGAATGGAGGTGTTGGTGGGGAGGAGGAAGAGTAGGAGGGAATTCAGAAGAGGATGACAGGAAGGGAGGAGGAAGAATACGAAGAAAGAGGAGATAGAAAGATAAAAAAATATAAGAGAGGAAGGGAGATAGGAAAGGACTTTGAAAGGATAATGTTTAGTAGGGATGGAGAATGAAGGAAGAGAGAAAGGAAAGGGAAAGAGGAGGAGGAGGAAAGGGAAAGAGGAGGAGGAGGAAAGGGAAAGAGGAGGAAAGAGAAAGAAAGAAAAGTGGAAATTAGAACAGCGGAATAAACTAATGGAAGAGGCAATAACATGAATAAAGCTGGCAATAATAAAGAAGAAGAAGAAGAAGAAGAAAGAGAAGTTGGCGAAGGACGAAAGTATAATGTAAGGAATTGTCAAGTCGGGGATCCTCTTGTTCAAAAAAGTCTTGGTGGAACAATCTTGCACCCTCTTGTTTCAGGCCCATAAGAGCAGACTGTCAGATCATGCCTTAGGCCTGGCCATATATCGTGGGGCGGGCTGGGGATGGTTGGGTGGGTGGGGGTGGAGGTGGGTGGGGGTGGGAGGCACGAGGTGGGGTAGGGGTGGTGGGGGTGGGAGGTACGAGGTGGGGGTGGGGTGGGGGTGGAGGTAATGAGGTGGTGGGGTAGGGGTGGGGGTGGGGGTGGAGGCACATGGTGGGGTAGGGGGTGGGGTGGGGGGGGTGGGAGGCATGGAGGGTGGGGTAGGGGGTGGGGGGTGGGGGGGTGGAGGCATAAGGTGGTGGGGGTAGGGGGTGGTGGGGTGAGGTGGAGGCATGAGGTGGTGGGGGTAGGGGTGGTGGGTGGGGGGTGGAGGTACGAGGTGGTGGGGTAGGGGTGGTGGGGTGGGGGTGGAGGTACGAGGTGGTGTAGGGGTGGTGGGGTGAGGGGGGTCAGCTCTGGCACTATCGATGACCAATGTTGGCACCTCGGGATATAGCAGTCGGTGTCTGTCTGTCTGTCTGTCTTGTCTGACTGCTTGTGTGTCTATCTATCTATCTATCTATCTATCTATATATCTATCCACCTATCTATCTATATATCGTGATGAGACCTTAACATCAGTGCCAGTTCGAGCAGTCGATTGGGTCTGGCATTCCCATCCGCCTGACAATGACACACTGATGATGCCTCTACCCAGTTTGTTAATGGAGGATTTTTTTCCCCAGGAGAGAAGAAGAGTACTTTATGTATCTGGATGGTAGGATTTGTGTTATTCCTAGGATGTTTAATGAGAGTTTATGGTTGGCCTGTGTTTTGATTTGTGGTTCTGTTAGGTTAGGTTAAGTTAGGTTAGGGTTAGGTTAGGTTAGCGTTCGGGTGTTTAATCTTCATGTGATACGATTTTTTTTAATCCAGGTAATTTACCAATAGCTTGGCCATCTAATAATGATCTATGAGCTGCTTACCTGTACATGTAAGTTACATTATCTGACTTCCTGAAAAAAAAGGTCAAGTTTTACGTCCAGTTATTTAAGATTTTACACTAACGTTAAACTTTGTGTGCGTAAATATCTCATAACAGTTCAAGTTGTGTTTCTAAAAGGTAGGTCACAGTTGGTCACTCTTTAGGGCTGGAGGTCATTTAAGGTCAAGTTTACCTCTCTTAAAGCTAGGTCACATATGGTCGTGTTATTAACGTTTACCTGTTGGCGATCAGCTGAAGAACATCTCTCTCTCTCTCTCTCTCTGCTTCTTTCGTACTGAGTTTTTTAACTGTAATTTACGGTGTTGGCTGTGTGTGTGTGTGTGTGTGTGTGGAGTGTGTGTGTGTGTGTGTGTGTGTGTGTGTGTGTGTGTGTGTGTGTGTGTGTGTGTCTGTGCTTCTTTCTCCATATCTCTTCTTCCTCCTCCCCCTTCCTGCATCTCTTCCTTCTGCTCTTCCTCCTTCCTCATGCGTGGCGGCCTCCTACCCGTGTTATTAATGAGGTTTTATCCTCGACTGCAACACATGCTGTTGGTGTTGGGGGGAGGGGAGGGAGGGGGAGGGGAGGGGGGGAGGAGAGGGGAGGAGGGGAGACCGACGACCTGAAGCTACTAGATGGTGAGGGTGGGAAAGGGGAGGGGAAAGGAGGGAGTTTGAGAGAAGAGGAGCAAGAGGGGGAGGATGAGGAATAAGAGGGAGGAAGATAAATAAGGGAAAAAAGAAATGGGAGAAGGAAGGAGGAGGCGTAGAAGATGGGAGAATGGGGAAGAGGAAGAAGATTGAGAGAATAAGGAAGGGAAAAAATGAGGGAGGGGGAAGAAGAAGAGGAGGGTTTAAGTGGTGGAGGAGGTGAAAGAGCAGCAGAAGAAGCCTCTCTGAATGAAGAAAGTCAACAGAAAACGGAGGCGAGTGATAGAAGGGGTGACACAAATAACATGAAGAAGAACTACACACAAATATTCAGAAAGGAAATACAGTGTTTATGTACCTAATGAAGGATGTGTGTTTGTGTGTGTGTGTGTTTGTGTGTATGTGTGTGTGTGTGTGTGTGTGTGTGTGTGTGTGTGTGTGTGTGCAAGACGACTGGGTCAGCTTATGAGTCCTGCCCAGATAAGTTAGTTAATAAGGCCCTCGAGTTGATCAGTGGGAGGGGGATAATAGTTCCTCCCTCTCCTCTCCACCTCCTCTCCCCACCCTCCTCTCCCAACCCTCCTCCCCACCTCTTTCTCCCAACCTCCTCTCCCCACCCGTCCTCTCCCTCACATATATCATTAACATCGTCACCAATTGGTAACACAAATCACCACACCTCACCATCACCACTACTATCACCACATCCCCGTCATGATACTCACCATCACCACTCACTGCCATCACAATACTCACCACCATCTAATCATCATCATCATCATCATCACTACTCACCTTATTAACCTTGGTGGTGATAGTGTTGATGGTGAGTGTGGTGATGGTGATGATAATGGTGTTACTGATTGTGGTGAAGGTAATGGTTGTTTATGGGAGGGAGGGGGAGCTATCATCCCCTCCCTAGAGACCCCGAATGCCCCTCCCCCAATCTCATACCCCTCCATTTTTCCCCATTACCATCCCATACCCTCTACTCACCCCCCCACCATCTTCACCTCCCACATTCCCTACATCTGTGCCTCTACATTCATAGTAGTGTGTGTGTGTGTGTGTGTGTGTGTGTGTGTGTGTGTGTGTGTGTGTGTGTGTGTGTGTGTGTGTGTGTGTCGGGGCACAGCACTGTAGTCTTGGTACATAAATAGCCAGGTGATGGATGGACCCACCACACTAGCTAGGTCGTCTCTTTAAGCGTTGGTCCCGAGAGTAATGGGCGGGAGGTCGCTGACTGTCAACTGCTGAGTGCGTCAAGAAAGGCATATATAGATCTGACTAATGCAGAGATAGAAAGGCATGTCAATAATAGCGTAAATAATAACAGAGAGAGAGAGAGAGAGAGAGAGAGAGACTCCAGTAGATGTGCCCTAGTTTTGTTATAGCATGCACGGGTAAAACATTGGGTTTCAGGGACTCAACTGGCGAGTTGCGTAACTCGTCGACACGCTACTCCCAGAACCACGAAGTCTGACCTCACGATGTTAAAAAGAATAGAGATAGGCAAGCAAAGAATTTACACTGGTGATGAGGGGGGGGGGAAGGAGGCAGATTGAAGGAAGGAAGGGAGAAAGGGAGGAGAGAAGGAAAAAAAAGGAAGGGGAAAGAAGGAATATAGACTCTAAAGGTGTGTTTCATCCTGTAGCAGTTGAGTGGAAAAGAGTTCGTGTTCTGTTCGTGTAAATTTGCATATCGTACTAATGAGCCGAGAAAGAGTAGTAGTAGTAGTAGTAGTAGTAGTAGTAGTAGTAGTAGTAGTAGTAGGTATGTGTAGACAGGATGATAAATTTGAGGAATATCAATTTAAATATTAGTGGAAGAAGAGGAACCGAGATGCACAATCGTGAGAGAGAGAGAGAGAGAGAGAGAGAGAGAGAGAGAGAGAGAGAGAGAGAGAGAGTGTATGACCATATCTCAAAGCGAGGACAAAAGATTGTAAGAAAAGAAGATGGATTTGGAACTCTCTCTCTCCTGTAACATACAAACATTTATGACTGTATGATTGTGTATTTTTTCCTACTAATTTTATTTTTTCTTGACATTTCAGGTAAGTGTCCTTCTACCTCCTCCATCAGCGGCTAATGGTGAGTACACGAGGTAGTGGTGAGTAGAGGCAGTGGTGAGTGCAAGAGGTAGTGGTGAGTACACGAGGTAGTGGTGAGTGCAAGAGGTAGTGATGAGTACACAAGGTAGTGATGAGTACACGAGGTAGTGATGAGTACACGAGGTAGTGATGAGTACACGAGGTAGCGATGAGTACACGAGGTAGTGGTGAGTACAAGAGGTAGTGGTGAGTACACGAAGTAGTGGTGAGTAGAGGTAGTGGTGAGTACCCGAGGTAGTGGTGTGCCCCGTAACTAAGGAGTGTATAAAGATGTCACAGCGACCTCACGTTACCATGGCAACCTTACCGTGCGCCATCTTGGGAATAACACCTGACACAGCGACACTCCAGAGGTATTGTACTGGTGGTTATAATTACGCCATTACATATATTTTCACGCCATAACATACATTCTACTTTACGGTTTTTTTTATGACATAACATTCATAACATTTCTTTACTCTTAAATGATATTCTTGGTACTGTATTTTTATTGTTGCTTTTACAATTGAATATAACGTGGGTGGGTTTGTATGTGGGTGTGTGTGTGGGTGTGTGGGTGGGTGGGTGGGTCTTAACCACTCAGTAGCAACAGTTAACGATCAATATGCAAATTAACTACCAAATTATTTCCCTGTGTGAGGTAATATAAAAGTTTTGAGCTGGGGTTATTGGCCTTCCCGTCACCTCCCTGCTAATGAAGTGAACTGTTGGTATATATACATACTGATGGCTCCCCTCCTTTCCCCCTCCCCCTCCTTCCCCCCTCCCTCCCCTCCTTCCTCTCCCCTCCCCTCTCCTCTCCGTAGTCCAAGAGTCAACTGAATAGAAGAAAGTTGATTGGGTTCAGAGTGACGCATCTAAATTTTAAGACAAACATCAACAATTGAACACGTAGATACAGGTAAGGGTTAGGTTAGGTTAGACACACACACACACACACACACACACACACACACACACACACACACACACACACACACACACACACACATCCTTGACCACCGAAGGGTCAAGACGTACCTGGCGCTCCTCTCGGAGCAGCCAGGTCAACTGTTATGTTGGCCCATACCAACTCCCTCCCCTGAACCCTCCTCCCCACCGGAATATCAACAAGTTCACGCCAGAAGTTACTATTTCATTTAGGAAAGAAATGGAACCAGTGTTAAACAGAGGTGAACAGTGGTGAACAGTGCTTAAGTCAGTGAGAACAACTCAACAGTAACAGTGGTACCCAAGTTGACCTTTCACACAGTGAGGTCCCAGGTACCCAGTGATAACGGCCTGTGAGACCCAACTACCAGCGATGTGTTAATCCGTCTACGATAGGAAGGCCTGGAACCACACCTCACTCATATAACACCATCTGTGAGGGAATTACTCCACCATGTGAGGCCCCTCATAACACCATATGTGAAGGAGTTACTACACCACGTGAGGCCCCTCATAACACCATCTGTGAGGGAATTACTACACCACGTGAGGCCCCTCATAACACCATCTGTGAGGGAATTACTACGCCATGTGAGGCCCCTCATAACACCATCTGTGAGGGAATTACTACACCACGTGAAGCCCCTCATAACACCATCTGTGAGGGAATTACTAGACCACATGAGGCCCCTCATAACACCATCTGTGAGGGAATTACTGGCACCAATGTGAGGCCCTCATAACACCATCTGTG